>NW_002060944.1:6357207-6673589 GCF_000150275.1 Trichoplax adhaerens | reverse complement strand
TGCACTGTACACTGTACTGTACTGTTAGGCGTGTGCGCGAAAATCCAAAAAAATTTCGGTTTGTTCTTCTCATTTTTTGCTATACTACAGTGTACTACTATGATATTTTACTGCCTCAGGCCGATTCATTTTCGTTCCACTTTCAGTGGTGTATAGGATATAATATTTACACTTGGAGCAAATAATAGCGCAGCCTTGAATTTATACTGTTGCTAAATTTTAACCATAACATCGTGTACAGTGTAGACACTACCATAAATGGAAATGCAACGTTGATGAAGATCATATGGGATTCACTAAAAGCAATCAATGACCGTAGATGGTAGAACGAAGCACATTTATTAACACATTATACGTACAGTACAGTACAGTACATGTAGGTCATTAAGTACTTATCACTATTGATATGGTCATGAAGAAGCGAGTAAGCTAAATTGTATTGCAGCATGCCGAAAATATACCAATCTTTACATGACAATGGAAATCGACAAATAATATCACAGCAAATAAATTAATTATATTATTATTAATCTGGTATACAGTAACTTACATCATGCATCCGATGGCGAGACTTGCAAAGTAATATTAGTTCAATTTGTAAATACCAGTTGCTATGAATACAGCAAGGCAAAGAAAAAATATATTAGTTCAAGATATTCTGTTGAGACTTGCACGGTAATATTAGAGTCCAATCTGTCAATACCAGTTGCTATGAATACAGTAAGGCAAAGAAAAAAATATTGACTGTATTTTTAGTTTAAGATATTCTGTTGAGACTTCTGTAAAATACCAGTTGCTATGAATACAGCAAGGCAAAGAGAAAATAGTTCAAGATGTTCTGTTGAGACTTGCAAAGTAATATTAGAGTCCAATCTGTAAAATACCAGTTGCTACGAATACAGCAAAGCAAAGAGAAAATAGTTCAAGATGTTCTGTTGAGACTTGCAAAGTAATATTAGAGTCCAATCTGTAAAATACCAGTTGCTACGAATACAGCAAAGCAAAGAGAAAATAGTTCAAGATGTTCTGTTGAGACTTGCAAAGTAATATTAGAGTCCAAACTGTAAATACCAGTTGCTATGAATACAGCAAAGCAAAGAGAAAATAGTTCAAGATGTTCTGTTGAGACTTGCAAAGTAATATTAGGGTCCAAACTGTAAATACCAGTTGCTAGGAATAGGCAAAGAAAAAATAGTTAATTTTTAATTAGAGACGTTCTGTCGAGACTGCCTATAACACTGCCATTGGTGTACATTCATTGCGAGTTATTTTCTCAAGGTTTTGCTTGGCAAGTCAAGCTGACAAGGGTCACTCGAGTCTAGATACGATGCTACAACGTAGTACACCTGCTGGACGGTTCAGTCTACGGCATTTCATTCGTACGCGAGCTGACAACATGTGTAAAATACATGTCGTATAAAAATCGGTGACACCGTGTCAACAAAAGCTTAACTTGCGACATACATTTTACACACAGCTACGACGCGTCTACTTAATACAGTATCGTACACCCAGTAACGTAGACTTCCGTCAGCCAATGATCAAAGGAGCACGTCCATAATTTTCTGGAAGAAGAAGAATTTTCCTGGGAAATTGCAATGGAATCTCAAAGTTTTGCGTTAAAATTGGTACAGTACAATTTAAAAATATTGTCTACTAACGATTTATTGGTACACTTTAACCGTTGCTAGGGGGAAAATAGTTCGAGTTAATCTTAAAATCAACAGAATCATGTTTTTCATTACTATCCATCAAGACCTGGAAAAGGCCAGTCGTACAGGATTGCAGGGATTTTCAACTTATTGCACATTACCAACTACGCCTAGATTTACAACATTAATTAATAGGCAGTGATGCTCGTCATGAAGGGCTATATGAATGTTCTAAGGTTGCAATAACTAATACAAAATAAAAAATAGTATAATAGCAGTGTAATTGAAAGTAATATAGAGCCGACTACTGAACAAAATACTGCCCCAGCGTACCTTTTGATGAACTGGAGTGGAGTTAAAAGTGAGCAAGAAACCACTGTTTGAGTAGTATAGCAGTTGAGCAGTATACAGATACAGCACGTCGTGTCAGCTAAAGATGATATATCATATCGAAATAGATTGCAATAATTCAATAATTCCTACGATACTAGAACTTATCATTTCCAATGAATAAATTATCAATGTGCAACTACTGTACTGTATGATGACAGGCAGGGATGACGATAAAGAATTCAACAAGTGCTATAATTCATGGCTTCATTTACTGAAGAGCATACAATAAATCACAATAAGTTACAAGTTTACAGTATACATATACAGTATCATGCTAATACAGCGCATTAAAACATACAAATTGGCTATAAATCAGCCTGGACGTATCACTGACATATATCGTACCAGGATTGTTACAACCCATCATTTTCACTTAATTTACTGCCACTTGTGGATGTACATTATACAAAGTAAACAGTTACTATAGTTATTAAATTATTACCCTCTCTGAAAATTGCTACGTACTGAAATGAAGTTATTTAAAGGGATTACTCGAAGGGAGACTCTTCCTTTTGAGTAGTGCCTGTTATTCATAGCATAAACCATTCTCGTACTTTGAAATTGCAGTTTCCACAAATTCATTTGTATATGTCTGAGATTGTGCTTGACTACAGTACCTGAAATATCTATTAAGAATCTTCAAATTGATGCTGTTAGCAATGCTATACTTAATGGGTGTTGCATTTATATTGTCAATATAGGATACGGTGGAAAGGTTGCTACAGCAAAGTTTTACCGATCCTAAAATCAAAAGTTAGTATTCGGTTATTTGCTACTCTTCTGTATCATATATCATACATCCATTATATTAAGGCAATTGGAAAACTAGACAGTCAATTCTCACTCATTCTTATCCTATACCCAAGTCAACGGAGATGCTCAAAAATTGGTATCCTACTTGCTCAACATTTTCATTACAGGTTTAAGATTGATGCCACTTTAATTTATCTATTGAATAAAAATATGTATTTAATACATTGATATCATTTATACCTTAATCATTAGTAAATGGAGGATTTAATACTCCAAATAGATACTTGATCGACTTTAGATTGCTACTTACATACTTAGTTTGCGCCTTTTATTTGTTATTGATATTCTGTAGAAGCTGCGGGTAGAGCTGCACGATTAGCTAAGGTAGGTAATCTATCAATAAACATATTATAATGCTATTTGTACATTGCTTTACATTCATTACTGATAGCTGCTAGCAATACTATGCAGTTACTATTGCTCTAAAGTTAATTCTTCATGTTTATCTGCACAGATGGAAAGTACCTCTAACAAGGTGGAAGTAGAACATTTTGAAAAAATATTAGCTCAGTTGGTAAGTAATAATATTCGATTAGTAATATCTATATGCGTTCTACGATACGAATAGATAAAGCTAAGCCTATATAATTAATATTAATACTAATTATTATTCAGGGCAGTAATGACTGCTTGATTCCTTATTGAATAATATTGACGTACTACCTCATTTAATTCTATACCAACTCCATTGTATTGATTGTATTACAGCTGTTGGATTTTAGCTAGGCAAGCTATGCAGAATGGTTCAAGCTGTCTTTCATGTCATTGGGTATACGCCGGTATCGGAGTATTTGTTAGAAGTCATTCAATGACACGCGCATTAAGAAATAATAAAACTATAGTCAAGAATTTTTTTTAATTTTAAGAAAGTATTATCGTACGTCTCCTTCCATACTTTCATTTGATGTTTAGGACTGTTACAGCTTTAAAATAGCCATTGATTTGAGATGACGCACCATTTATAATGTCCAATACATGCGTACGTAACACTGCGAGTCTATGTAATGAATATCTAACTACTAACTATAATTGATGTATAACTTGTTCGTAATAAGGGTAAAAATGTATATATTGTCCATTAATTGTAGTCGTAACATCTCGTATACAATACTAGAAATTGAATAAGAAATACTGGTACACTGTAAATAAAAGTTGCGATCAATAATGATTTTGCTTATCAATTGTTGCACATATTTGCGAGAGATTTTAATTTTAATGGTTAGGGCCATTATAACTTACTCCAGGTATGTGGTGTCTTTCGCTGATTTTTCAATATAGCATATTTTAATATAGCCCTGTAATGAAGTTATACAATGGATGCAACAGAGATTACAACTTTAGATGAATTTGTATTTATATAAAATGGTAATACTGAATTGCTATAAGTCACTGAATTAATGGACAGATTGCGTAGTAATCAAGATGCTATAGAATAGATTACATGTCAAATTTAATAAGTCTGCATATTAAAAATATCATACGTATATCATAACATCCTATCATTCATCTGTAATTTATGGAATACTACCTAATTACGTAATATACAGTATTGAAATTTTTAGCCAAAATTTCATAGGAAATAGACAAATAGAATTCTCTATAAACGGTGTATATGTACTGTATATTCGTACTGCTACTTGTCGAATAAAACGTGCATATTTTATAGTGTACTACATTTTAAGACTTTAAAACCAACACATCGTCGACCCAGTAAGATAGAAACTTTATATATTACAATACATCATGATTAGGTTCCAAAGCTCGTATAGTTACATCTTTTCTCATCTCAGCACTATATAGGGCGATTTTCGCTCATTGATACAACAGATCCATAAACACATGCATATTCGTAAATGCTGTCATGAGATATACATAGATACTGTATTCACATCAATCCCACTTAATGATTCCTCCAGTACCAATTTTATCGCTCTCAGTTAAAAAATTAGGATCGAAAACAACCTTATCTTTTTTTAGTTTCTCAGAATGTTGTTTCTTTATTGCAATAACGCCGGATCGTGCGGATAAAAGCGCATCGATAGCGTGGCGGTCTTCTTTATTAGTGGATCTATTGGAATTAGTAACAGAAGATGACGTTGTAGAATTTTTAGCATGCATTTTGGCTTTCTTTAATTTTAAGGATTTCTTTTGTTGATTTCCATCGCCTTTCTCTATCGAATCTTCGTTGCTTTCTGATAGGGCAGCCATCGATTTTATGTCACCTTTTGCTTTACGTTTTTTCGATGGCTTTAAGATGTCAGCCTTAGCCTTTGCATCAAGAGATTTAGGAGTATCCATTTTCGTGACTTTGGTTAGGGTATGTTTTTCTTGATTTCGGACTTTAAGGCCTTCACTAATAGCAATCGATGGTGATGCATCGATGGTGGTAGAGGTATTACCTTCTACTTTAATGGCATCAACTTTGCACCTCTTCTTTAGCTTAGCCTTACTCTTCTTGTTATCGGTTTCTTTCAGTGTCTCGAAAGTATCTGATGTAACATTTAAATCAGCATTTTTTGAAGCCTTCGTTTTATTACCGGTCAAACGCAATCGGTTTTTAGTTGACTTTTTACTTTTCTCTTCGCTATCTGAATACAGATCACTACTTTTATCCTTTTCAATATTTTCGATTCCGATGCTGATTTTCTTTGGCTTGTGTGATGCGGATTTTATCAGTTTGTTGCCTTCTAGCTTTGCAGTTTCGGGCATTTTAGAATTACTGGACGTGAAACTGGCTGTAATGCCAGATTCAGCAGCTTTTAAATTTTTCATTTTAAACTTTTTAGACTTTATAATGATTTTACTACTTTCAACCAATTCATCTTCTTTCTTCAATTTTTTGAACTGTTTAGCACGTGGATTTTCTATCGAAACGGTGTCATCGTCTGCTGTTGCTTTCTTTGCTTTTTTTATACTTGGTGATATGATCGCATCATCATCTACTGCTGTTAATTTTTTAAGTATTTTCGAATTAAAATTATTAGTTATATTTAATTCTTGAACTTCTGCGGCAGCTAAAGATCTCTTTCTTTTCCTAGTTGTACTGGATTGATTTTCTCTGCTGTCATCTTGAGAATTCTGTCCATTATAGTTGCTATCTCCAGTCCCTTCCAAACTGATAATTTTTTTAGATTTTTTAGCATACTCATTAAAGTTTCGATTCAGTTTTGCGCTAGAATTATCCGTCAAAACAGCATCTCCATGGTCTCCATTCTTTCGTGAAGTATTGTCACTTGCGTTGCGATTTACTTCAGGAAGCATCAACCCATTTCAAAGATCATTCATTTTACGATGACGATAGCAGTTCATCATATTATTAAATAAAATAAACAATCGTTCGTTAAAATTATAGAATAAATAGCTATCTTTTATAGCGTCGTAAATTTAAGGTCACTAATACCCGTTACTGTATGACGTGATCTCTTGCCGGATTTTTTCTGCAATATTCGCTTGCTATTGAATACTTGCAGTTTTGGCAATTTAGAAAGCTAATAAATATTTTATTGAAAACTGTTAGTAAATTCTTCTTTCTTGCAAATGGAATAAAATTCCTAAGTAAGTTAAAAGAGGAAAGAATAGCTAGATACTATAAATAAAGTGAACATTTCCTATCTCATTTATTTACTTCCTCATTGATGGAGTCATCGCAAACTGCGTTGCCTCTCATGTTTAAATTTTTCAATTCCGTTAACTGAAATATCACTTTAATTTCTTCAGTACTTTTCAGTCGGTTATTCCCTAAATCTAAGATTTGTAGCCTGTAACGAAGAATAGAGTAACTATTCAGAGTTCCAACAAGGAAATAGATAATAATTATAATAAGTTATGTATCAATTGTATGCGCATATTTAACACCAGATCCAGAAGTGAACTTCCTGCACCACAGAATATCGCTGCCTCAGGTCAAAAGCCTACGAGCATTACCTTGAGTTTAAATGTAAATCTTGACGAATAGCCATTATCTTGTTATCGTTTAATCTAACATCCTTGACTTCTACGTTATGCTTTAGGTCCGGAGTAGCGCGTAACTTGTTGTGAGATAAAGAGAGTTTTCTTAAATTGACAAGCGAGGATAGGTCGATTTCTTCGATTTGATTGTTAGACAAGATCAATGTATTCAGCATTTTAAGCTTGATAACATTAGTTAATTGCGAGATGCTGTTGTTATTTAGGATTAAGACTTTCAGATCTAAGAGCAATTCAATGCAATTATAATTATGGAAATGTTGAGCTTGAAGAAATATTCTGAATACGTCAACTACATTAGATACTGGATTGTTAACACCAGTAGTAAAATTAGTAGTGAACTCTCGATAACATATTTATACATGGACCTAATTGATATCTTACTTTTTAATTTATCAAGGAAGATAGTACTTGTTAAATGGTTATGGCTAGCATTAAGTATGGATAACTTTCTCAGCTTCCAAATGTCACCCAGTGATTGAATTTGATTGCTGCCAACGTTCAATGTCACCAGCGATTTACAATGAACTAGGTGCATTATTTTAGAAAGGCAACAGCACAGGCAACATTAGTTTACTTTGCATGGGCAATAATATCATTAATACGTTGTATTACTTTAATAGGAATGCTAATGTTAACTTACATATGCCTTTTACATCAGTTAATGAGTTCTTGGATAGATCCAAATAGTCTAATTCCACGCAGGCACTGTACAGTACAGTACAAGAATGATTTTATTACAGTGTCAGGTACCAAAATACCACTAAATTTGCACAATATATACTTATCCTGTACTGCTTACGTACATATTCTAAGCTTATCACTCATTCTATCAGCTTTAATAGTGCTACTTTTATACATTATATATATAACACGACATGATTTTATGCCTGCAAATACATCAGCCATTGCATAGCACGCGATACTGTTCTGCATGGCTCATGTTGAATAGTAATCAATATTTTTACCTTATATCATCAAGTTCTTCTATCCCTTTATTACTAGCATTAATTCGTTTAACCTGGCGTACATCTTGACCGGATAGATCGGAGACTTTAGGTAAAGTTAGCTTACGAATTTTATCCTGATTAATTTCCATACTTGAAGGAAGATGTTAATCATTCATTTCATCATCATGGCCATCAGGAAGGTTTAAAGCGACGAGCGGACAGATGGACGTAAAACAGAGACTCGATCGCCTTCTCTAGGCCACGTGACCTTTCCGAGTACTAGTTTTCAATAATTGCCACTTTGCTATGGTTTAGTATAAACTTCGAACTACCATTTTATACAGAACCCTATCAGCAGACCTAACTAAGGTTGCTGAGCTCAATTATAATTAACAGGGGTCGTATACACAAACAGTAGTGAAAGCCCATACTATACTGTACTGAGTCTATTCACCTTTCGTTATTAGACTGTTCCAGGTAAGCTGCAAAATGCAAATGCTGAGCTAATCGACGATAACCTTGCTTGGAAGATCTCTGGATGACTGGATGATTGTACAAAATCTATTTATTTCTCTGGTTAATACAGTTACTTTGCCATACACGACTGCATAGATCAATGTTCATAATCTGGAAGGAGTAAAAGGATTGATTAATTGCTACGAATTTCTATTGATTAGCTAGATTTGCAATATAAAAACACAGTTGATGATTATCACGATTGTGGAAAAGCAGCTCAAGATTGAAAATCCAATTCAGCTAGCTGAAAAGTAATAAATTGCAAATAGTTTTTTGGCTGGATTATTAAGTTAAATATGGATCACTCCAACAGTACAATTAAACAGATTAGTCAAAAGCATGTCCATCAAATCTGTTCTGGCCAGGTTATTTTAAATTTAGCTGCAGCAGTTAAAGAGCTGGTTGAGAATAGTGTGGATGCTGGTGCTAATCAAGTCGGTAAGTAAATAGGTGTCACTAGAGATCAATCAGTGCTCAAATTTTATACGGCAGACGTCATTAGCTATAGCATTACAATTTCTGAGAACGTATGCTTCTGTAAAATTTACACAACTGCAAGATGATCGAAATTCTATTATAGTAATACTTGAGGTATACTCGTACGTGGTAAACACCTCAGTACTTTAACAGCAAAACATCAACAGCTTCGAGCTATCATGCGACTCTATCACCGTAGGGCTACCAAGATTAACTGTTACGTAGTTAGATAGTTGATATGATTTCGTCGATGTAATAGAAATAACAACTCAATAAATTTAGTATGTATAAATTTCCTGAAAATTGCATTCAATTCTAATAGGCAGCACTCCATTTACTTGTGCAAAAGGCTTAATATTTATCTAACCATCTTACTATATTGTGGTAAACAAACCAGTATGCATTCTTGACCTTGGATTGTCTTATAACCAATTGCTTGCAATGCAACCTACTTTTTTGTTTAGATGTTCGATTGAAAGACTACGGTGCAGATACTGTTGAAGTAAGCGACAACGGATCTGGGATCCATCCTGATGATTTCGAGGTTCTCGGTAGGTGCTTGCAACATACGAGTACAGTGGCATATCTGCTCATGAAGTTAATCTCATATTTTATATAATGGGCAAAATAACTTTTGCCCATTATTAGATGAGCAAAATTTTAAAAAAATGTATGCAATTATAGTAAATGAATGAATCCAATTCAGTATCGATATACATTTAACAACCTAGACTTGCGGCCTAGATTAAAACCCGCATCTTTTTTAAATGCTAATAGCACTAATGCATCACACATCCAAGTTAAAAGAGTACGACGACCTGATCGGGGTAGAAACATTTGGCTTTCGTGGAGAAGCCTTAAGCTCTCTATGTGGATTGTGGTGAGAATCTAGCTTATCTTTCCAATAGCTCTCCTTGTAATATATATATATATTTAATGATGGTTTTAACAGTTCTATTCCCTGCTTCAATATAATGTTTCGATATTAATAACTATCGTAGTAATGTTGCCATCACTACACGTCACAAATCTCAACCTAACGGAACCAAAATTGAATATGATCATCGAGGTATAGTGAAATCTAAATCAGCTTGCGCTAGACAGGTTAGCAAACAATCAATGATACAGCTCTACACACTTTTAGAAAATAAATAACTCTAAAGTAATAACAACTTACGTACTGGTGTCTTGCCATAAATTTATAGCAAGGGACAACTGTAACGTTACAAGGATTATTCTCTACCTTGCCTGTCAGGCATAAAGAATTTGTTCGCAATATTAAAAGAGTAACGCAAAACATTCTGTTAATTCTTTGATCGAAGAGCTTCAAATTATTAGTAATTTAAAACTCACTTTTTTATTTGCATTAATAGGAATTTAACAAAATGATCCATGTTTTACAGTCTTACGCAATAATCTCAATTGGCTTAAGACTTACATGTAATAATCAGCCTGTAAAGAAGTAAGTTTACGTACGGTGTAGCTAATCGATTGTTTTATGATATGAAGTAAAAACTCTTTAGGTATCATCGTAGTACAGATCACTATAGCTATCTTTTATTGGTATAGCAGTTGTATATGACTTCGTCTTGCAATTTTTCTTTTAGTAAAAGAATTACTGTATTATCGTGTCAATCGAATAAAGGTCTTAAAGAAAATATAGTTGATATTTTTGGGCCAAAACAGGTATCAAAAAGTGCAAGACTTTGTAATTATGTATGCTGGAATGAACTACGCGCTAAATTTTAAGGCTAATACGACTTTAGAACTGAGTAGATTTCACTATTGCAGGTATCCTCCTTGATTCCATTTGTTACCCATGCTCCTTCTGAAAGCGACTGTGAGAGTATGGGCATCAATCCGAAATTAATCGATATGAGTCTCTTCAGGTAACATGAGCATTCTTATTATTTTTTCATATGTTATTAATTATAAGCTAATAGCAAATCCTCCGATTTTAACAATCTTGTATTCCTTAGTATTTCTGGTCTTATTTCCAAATGTGATCATAGCAGTGGTAGAACGGGCAATGATCGACAGTTCTTTTTTATTAACAAAAGACCTTGTGATCTAATCAAGGTATAATCGTAGTGATTTGTTGCTTTTATTTGCCTTTGCTAGTGGTATAATATTAAATTCTTTTTATCAATACTGGCAAGAATCAGATTTCGAATAATCAGAAACATTTTCAATCTTTACATGTTTTGATAGGCAAGCAGAGTTATCAACGAGACTTATCATATGTACAATCGACACCAATATCCATTTTTCGCTTTAGATATATCTTTACGGAAAGGTATTTTCATCAATACTAGATTTACGGTTAAAGTGTTGATAATCAGTTTTTATCGTCAACTGTCGCATTGATATCTATTAGGAAAATACCGATTTCTTCATATAAATGCATTGAAAGTTAATATAGTGATTACAGGTTCATAGGCTCTTTCTTGTCTCAGGTACTGTGGACGTTAATGTTACACCAGACAAAAGGCAAATACTCATGCAAAATGAGAAAGCTCTGTTAACGGTCATTAAGGTAATATTGTTTTTAATTATGTAGTAAGATCTATTCAAATTTTGAGTCCTATATACTGAAGCCAATGCGTTATTTTAATTAAAATATTTCTCCTCAATTAGGCGTCATTAGTTCGTATGTACGATCCAATTGCTTCTTCTTACGAAATAAGTAGGGGAATTACTACAGGAGCCACTACCTCTACTCAGTGTTAGTATAACAATCTAGTAATATTAAAAATCTGCTATCCGTAGAGATAGCCGCATATTAGATACTAATCAATTGTCATGTTTCTTACTTCTTAGCCGCCGCTGCTGATCAGCATGATAATGAAAATAACGACGAGATTCAGATAATATCGGAGAAAGATATCAACAATAAAAAGCATCTAACGAATGATGAATGTGAGCTTTCTGAGGTAAGTAATAATAGTTTGCGACAATGCCGGATACACGGATTTAACCTCGCGTACAAAATTCATTTTTTATACAATGTAAAGCCTACTGAAGTAAATTCAAAGCCATGCGTAGAAATCGTGACTGAAGGCAAAGTAAGAATGCAACAGACTTGAAACGTTATGAGAAGCTCAATTGTTAATACCTAAATTTGATATTGTAATTATAGGATTTTCATAAAAGTCTATTAAAATTTAAACGGTAAGTAATTATAGTCGCGAAACCGATCGATAATGTCTTTCTTTCGTTACTTAATTTTCTTTACTCCTTACATCAAAGGAAATCAACTTTTTCCGCCGGTAACAAAAGTGGGCCTAAGCGTGAGTAAAATCAACCGAGTTTTTACCTAATAATTTAACGAGCCATAACAGTTTCTTTTGGGATTAATATTATTAATAAAAATTCAATTAATTACTTGCTATTTCGTCTATGACATTTCTTAGAGTCAACCTTAGCGTCATTTGGTTGGCGTAAGATATCATCAGAGTATGTAACAAAAGTGATACATATGAAAATGATTTATGCCAGCTACTTATATTATTAATTTTATTTTATATTGTTTTAGAGAATCGCCGTCGCTGGAGCAAGAAAAAAATGTTGAAAACCAAATACGATGATAATTTTATTTAAATATAATCAGTTTTCTTAATTTATTCAGTATATAACTGATAAATAATTTCTTCTTATGTAATGGTGGAGTAGATTGTTTATAATCTATCTAAATCCACTGAATCCAGCAACAACATGGAAGTTACTGAGTCTAAAAGCGAAATTAATGAAATTCTTAGCAAACCCTATACATCTACAGCCAAGAAAGCAAAAATTGAACTAGCTCCTAACTACAAAGTACTAGAAGCTGTTGATCCGATTGTTCAAAATATTAATGGTAATTTTTTTATTTTGCAAAGTAATAAAAAGTTCTTGGCCTACATATTATACAGTAATACTTGAAAATTGTTACTTTATTAGCGAGAGAGAATGTAGACGAAAACAGTGATGATATTCCTAATGATGACGGGGAAGAAAATTCAGAGGATATAAGCTTGCCAATTAATACAAAATCTAGCAATAACTTATTGCAATTTGATTTTGAGGAAATACGAAAAATTAAAAGTAATGAATTATTTTTGTATTTACTGTTTTCTCGTCCTAACATCAGTAAAGTCATACATTTCTGTTACTGTCTAAGCTTAATAATTTATATCGGTATTATTTAATAGCAGGTAGCAAAGCTGACCAAAACAGTGAAAATACGAACATAGGCAGTTCTTTCCATGCAACGATTGCTCCAGATAATAATACAGCTGCAGAGAATGAACTACGTAGAGAAATATCGTCAGTTAATTACTGTATTATTGCAGAATTAAATGTTGATGTCGTTTAGCAGCAAATTCATTTCATAATAACCATCTTTTTGTACCTATACACCCCATCTAGGAAGGATATGTTTCAAGAAATGGAAATTATTGGTCAGGTAAGATGTAATGTTGAGAGCAATCACGATGCGTATCTGTGCCTGATTGTAATGACCATTATGCCATACTGTAGTTCAATTTGGGCTTTATAATTGCCAGACACAATCAGGATTTATTCATAATTGATCAGGTAATACAGTAAACTTCGCTATATGATTATTATGGAAGAATATACTGTTTAACTAAGCTTGTATCTTTCAGCATGCATCTGATGAGAAATACAATTATGAATATTTGCAACTAAATACGAATTTGAAAGGACAGCAATTGATACAGTTAGTAAACCTTTGTTGATTATAATTTTTTGCAGCGACAAAAATTTTTACTGAAACGTGTTAATAAAATTAATGAAATAACTGTAAAAGGCCCAAACATTTGTTTCTAACACCTACTGAAGAAGAAGTACTAATGGATAATGTAAATATCTTTGAAAAGAATGGTTTTAGCTTTTCTATAGATCCAGATGGTATGTATGTGTACTTACTTTTTACTTTGCTAATTAATTACACGCATTAGTGATATGACTTTGATTTGATATCCTAATATGTATACATAATAATATGCTTCTATCTGTCTTAGCGCCACCAACAAAACGAATTAAAATGACTTCTGTTCCTTACGGTCGAGGATGTATCTTTAATGAAGAAGGTTATCATAATTACAGATTTATTGAAGTTTTAATATTGTATTTAATGTTTTTTTGGATACTAACTATTTAGATGTGCAAGAAATGATAATGATGTTAACTGACATGCCGGTGAGTTTTGATTACATGTATCGTGCAATACGATTATTTTCGATACACTATGTACCAATAAGTATCTAGTTTGTAAGCTAAATAAGTTGCTCATTAGTAAATTAGAAGTAATAGAAAGGCTTGCAATAATACATATATAGGGAGTCATGTGTAGACCAACAACTGTATCAAGAATGTTTGCAACTAGGTCTTGTAGAAGATCAATCATGATTGGCACTGCATTAAATACTTCCCAGATGAAAAAAGTAAATCTTTAATTGCAACAGTGGATAAATTTCGTACCTTTTGGAAACGTCATTCTGATTATCGCGTTATCATTTCGGTAATTTTTTTAGATCCTTAAGCATATGGGAGAAATAGAACATCCATGGGTAAGAATTTTTCGTGAAAGATTTTTGAGCTTATTTTTAGCCATTTGCATTGTTTTAAATAAAAGTAGTTAAACTCGCCTTAATTTATATCTATTTCACGATATATTAGAACTGCCCTCATGGAAGACCAACTATGCGTCATCTTTTTAATCTCAATGTAGCTACAGTTTCATTAAAAGAGGATTCTGCTAATAAATGATGGTAATAGATATTGTTAAATTATTATTTTTTCTATGACTGGCATGAATTAAATTCATGGAGATGATTTAAATGTGAGATTTTTATAAATTGAAATTGGATATACAATGTACATTGTACATTAACCTAAGTAATTTTATTAAATTTATATTTGCTCTTTCGAAGCACCTTGCTCACAAGTATAGTCGTAACTCATTCTTGAAAATTTCAAATATTTAGCACGCTATTATGCATATATATATATATATATATATATTATGAGATGATCCCCTTATGTTATGTAATGAGCATTGTTAAACTTTTTGGTCACAATTAAGCTTGATCATATCTAGCAAATCTATCAAGATATCTACTTGGCAATATGGTATTTTACTGCATATTGATCAGACAATAGTGATTTTATCTTATTCTCGTATCTTGTATTACTTAATTATAGTGTAGTCTGCTTAGTACGGTAGTTGTAATCTTTCCGGAATCGGATAGAATCTATAAATGAATAAGTTACTTAACGCTACTTTCAATTCGACTGAAAATAATCGGTCGATAAATAAGCTGCTTCAAGCCAATCAGCATTAATAGTTAAGTAGGCGAATCAAGACTTATAGTATACTAATTTAAATTTTTATATTGTGCTTAAAATGAGTTTCAATAAACCTGCTTGAAATTTGACATACCTACGTTGCTTTTGGTAGTAATCTATAACTTTTAGTCCATATGCCTGTAGTCATAAAGACTGCATGAATTATTATAAAGATGTTATTTGCTACTTTTACAGGCATACAACAGCTGTAAGGTATGTAAGGTTGCACAGATTTTATTCAGTTAAGAAGAGCCGTATTATCCAATAATCGCGATAGTTAATAAGCACCATCATGATTGTCTAATTTGTGATATCAAGATACGCCCCGTGATACGATGAGGTATACTCAATTGAATTGGATCAGCAATTTAAAACTAAATAACATTGATTTTAAATAGATCAGTAATCAGCAATAAAGTGGCTATTCCATTCTACATTTCATGGTAGAGCAGGGTATTTTAAGCTGCTAGAGTTTGCATCATGCTCGTCAATATCTGCCAAAGTACCAATTAATTGTCAAAGCCAAGAGAATATATCAATATTCAATCGGAATTTCACTAAGATAATGCACATCGTCACTTTTATCCTTTCCTACTACAACATAATCATCTCATTTCAACAAAGTAATATGGCATTCTAGCCACAATGCTCTACAACAGTTGCACCCTTATACAGTATCGTTATGGCCAATTCAATCCTTGTTGATAACTCCAGCATCGAATTAGCAATAAGATGTCGTGGCAAATTTTTTATTGATACAAATTTAAAAGAATTACTGGTTGACGTTTACATAGCAAAAACGACGAAATAGTTATTCCGTATTTTAAAAAATACTATTTCAAGCATCATTCCTTAGTGCAGTCTAGTAGAAAGTATGATAAATGGATAGCAAGATACATTATGCCACATCTGTTTTCGTTTCTTGCAACTGATGTTGACATACTCTCCAAGCATCTTCGTACATTTGTACGCTGTATAGTACAATAAATTATTTTACATTTTTCATTTGAATTAAAGCTTTTCTTCAACGCCTTCTCTTTCAATTGTAGCATTCTATTTTATCAGCTGTCTACTTTTATGATTTTCTCTACCAATTTGGTGGAGGATCATCAGGTCGACGGATTGTAGCTAGATTAGATAAGAAAACAACAAGGAATCGATTATGTTATCATATGTATAGATACTCGCACATGGTTTATCTTTTGCCAAGACTAAACTTAACTTGATTATGACTTGGTTCTTTATCGCTATATGCAATGTTATAGTATAATACTCTACAGTTCCAACAGTGTGCCTACAGCAATCGACAGTACTGACTCCCTAGCGCTACTCAAAGGAGCATATTGATGGACAAATTATGGATGTACTAGCTACCATTATTTATTCTTACGGATAACAGTCAAGCAAAATAAATGTTAATATTGATTGAATTGAGAAGTAATCGTACTGTATATCCTGCCTAATCAGCATACCTGGATAAAATTTCGGGGTTTTCTTATGCGCTTCCATAGAAGCTTGCGTTCCAGGTCCAAAGTAAACGCATAATGGTCCTATCAATTGACAGGTCAATATCCAATTAGAAATAGGAAAGGTTAAGATCCAAGTTTAAAATGCATCATTGGTTAATTACCTGCAACACCGAAGAAAATAGAGACAAACAAAATGGGTTCCTTATCCCAAGCTTTTCTCAAGAAACCTACAGTAGAGCGAATCAACGACGCCATGACAGTCCAATCCCACACAGACACAGTGCGGCCTTCTTGCCTTAACTGTTAGAAACTGAAGCATGCTCAGTATTGTCAGGTGCAGCGTCTTTTTCCGACAAAAGGGTACAGTGTACAGTCTACAGTCTACTGACACTGTACTGTACACTGTACCGACAGCATGCAGTAGTGTCAGTGACTAGCGGCTGTTCAGTAGAATATAATCAGGGAGCTTATCATTTTTCTGGTCATTCTAGTATACGCTACCACCGAAACCGTATACTATACTGCGGCTCATTCTAGTTTTGGATGACAATAGTAAGGGATACCGTCGCAGTCAGAATGTACTGCCTAAAGCTGTGTAAAATATATGTCATCATTAGCGCTTTTACACTATAGGGCACAGTTGCCTTCATTGACGACATCTGTTTTGCATAGTGTTCCCAGTAGAGAAAATACTGTACTGAGTCGAAACTCGAAAGTTCTGGCGGTTTTAAACTATATTAGTCACCAATGTAATTTAACGTCCTAGTAAAAATTGAATGGAAAATATCAACTTTTCCATCATTTATATGACTACACAGTTAGGGTTTTCTTTCCAGCTTACTCACTCAATACAGCTCAGTACTCCTTACAACTTCTGGTTTAATTCCTTCAACACCAATCTGCCTGCCATGTTGCAGTGTACAGTACAGTACTGTACTGTATTTTACAGTGTACAGTATAAATCATACAGTACACGTACTGTACGCTACAGTGTACTGTACGGTATAAAATAGCTCCCTTAAACAGTCGACCGTTCTCTAACTTTTCGACACGTAAGTATGGCGGAGTTGCTGCCATCTTGTTTGGCTAATTTGTATCTGTCAATTATCCTCATCAGTGTAGACGAATCTACTGTTGTTTGGATATCATTATTTTAGCCATGTATTTTTTTGCATTTTTTCTTAAAGCAGTTGTGTAATAGATCATTCTATCTTTCTCCCTATAGCAAATGGCGGACGCAGCACCAGCCGGTGAACGAGGTGGATTTGGCGAAGGATTCGGACGCGGCCGAGGACGAGGCGGAGGCCGAGGCCGTGGACGTGGACGTGGACGCGGTCGCGGTAGAGGCCGTGGGAAGGGAGACGAAAAAGAGGTAATCCAATCTATGTTTACTATTCTGTACATAGTTTTACACCTAACTCAACGATGAAGTAAATTGCATTGACGCTGTCGTTCTTCTAACCGCAATGAATTCTATTCTTTGACAGTGGGTACCTGTTACTAAACTCGGTCGTCTCGTCAAAGGTGGCAAAATCAAGCGCCTTGAAGATATTTACTTGTTCTCTTTACCCATCAAGGTAAACCTATTTGACGTAACCTATCGTATTAGTCTGCTTAAAACAGTAAAGTACGCTAGTAAGCAATGAGTAATCAATGATCTCTATTTTAACCGACTACTTGCTCGTACAGGAGGCCGAAATTATTGATTTCTTCTTGGGAAGCAAACTTAAAGATGAAGTTTTAAAAATCATGCCTGTACAGAAGCAAACTCGTGCTGGTCAACGTACTCGCTTTAAAGCTTTCGTCGCTATGGGTGATTACGATGGACATGTTGGTCTTGGCGTCAAATGTAGCAAGGAAGTCGCCACATCGATCAGAGGCGCTATTACTTTAGCCAAGCTATCGATTGTACCAGTTCGTCGTGGTTATTGGGGTAACAAAATCGGTTTGCCTCACACTGTCCCTTGTAAGGTGACTGGAAAATGCGGTTCCGTTAGTATGAGATTAATTCCTGCTCCAAGAGGTACTGGCATCGTATCTGCTCCTGTGCCAAAGAAGCTCTTGCAGATGGCTGGCGTTGAAGATTGCTATACATCATCAACTGGCCAGACCAGAACACTGGGTAACTTTGCTAAAGCAACTTACAGTGCTATTGGAAAGACTTACTCTTACTTAACTCCTGACTTGTGGGAACCAACCAAATTCTCCATGACACCATACCAAGAATTCACCGACTTCTTGAGCAATAAGCAAATCCGTACGGAACGCCCGCGCCCAAGAGCTTACTAATCAATACGTAATACCCTCATGAAAAGGATGACTAATGTTTTCCTTCATGTATACTTTATAATTTCGGTGCCAATAAAAGAGAATTAAGATTAATATTTCAGTGTGTCTTCACAATCGAATGGATTGCCGTACCATTTCGGTATGATCGTCTCCAAGTTAGTTCAACTACGTATACTATTATCCAGTGATGACCATCGGATAATGTAACATATCCTTGATCACTTGCATGCTAAGTCGCTAATGCGGATCCAATGTACAGTACATTTATAATAATTCTTTTTATGTTTACGCGTATTCATCAAGTTTTAACCGAACCTTTCTCAGGTCTAGTGGTAATGCGATCTGTTAGCACAAACCTTAGCTCGCGTAAATCTACTCTGATATTCTACCTCTGTTGCATGCATCATTATAGTAAGTAGGCCATAGTTCAATGTCCTTATAACTGAATCAAGTCTTAAGTTTTTATAGCCGGCTCTGCAGCAAATACAGTAATAGAAATTTGTTAAACTGGTATAGTGAAATCGGCCTAAATTGAGATTCTACGTATAGTATTTTTTGAAATGCATTAGTGTTTAAATAATGTAACTTGAGACCTTTTAAGAGAGCTCAATTACGCTTTCTATGATAGGTTTAATAGTTAATTGGGTTAGTAAATCGATCAACTAACATGGCTAATTGATACAATATCGATTAGGAACTGTAAATTCTCGGTAGTTTAGTCGATCTAATTGATCATTAGTGTTTAAATAGTGTAACTGAGACCTTTTAAGAGAGCTCATTTACCCTTTATATTATGGGTTTACAAGTCAATTGGTCCGTAAAATCCGTCCACTAATATAGCTCATTGATACATTAACGATTAGGAAGTATAAATTCTCGGCAGTTTAGTAATCCATGCTAATACATATACATGAACCGTTAAAGATGCATAGAATCACGCTTTCTAACAGAGCACAGTAAGGTAATTTCTACTGCAGTTCATGCATCTTTACAAGATCGACTATCAGGTATAATTTGCACAAAAATTTAACATAACATTGCTCCAACAAGCATCCAGTGCTTGCATTTTTCTTACACCAAATAGACACACTCTTTTAAGATTGGAATACCCATAGAAAGCAAGGGAATCATCAATATCGCGTTTTATTCTTACAACATCGCATGGAAAATGATGCTTTATATCTACTAAATAATACGTAATTGATGAAACTTGTAAACCAGAAATTGTGATACTATTATGAAAATTATAAATGACATTCTAATATACAAATGTTCAAGACTACAATATTAACTAGGATAGTAGCCAAATATAGATTTATAGTAAGGCATACTCTCATTATTGTGAAGCTAAATTTTGACGGTGGTAACGCAAATAAATCAGTCCTTGATTGACGGCAACAGCTAAATTGACCTAAAAGATATATTCTAATTATGGAACTAAATTCTTACTGTAGTAACGCCAATATTCAGTCGTTGATTTTTGCTTAAAAATTATAATTTCAGAAACAACGTATTCAATGTTAATGGGTGCATGAAGGATTTTTAGCAAAAATGATAAATCTGTTTATTGATCTGGTATAGATATCGGTCTTGCACCATCACCGGCAAGCGTAGTAAAACAGGTAGCATTACTGTAGCCAGCCTAAGAGATAATCACAGTTAGAATGTTATTATCATCACCTAAAATATAGTCTATATGTGCTCTATACAGCCAATGGCTTTTGCAATATGATTTAAGTGTCTACCTTAATATGTTTTATAGCTCTTTCTACTGCTTTTTTCTCCACTAAAGAAACAGAACAGCCACCAAAGCCACCACCAGTCATACGCGATCCGTATACGCCGTCCACTTCCATTGCTAGTTTGACGACAGTGTCTAGCTCAGGACAGCTAACTTCAAAATCATCCCTAGTATAAAATGATAGATTGTTACAATCTAGATACTTAACTAGAGACAGTGGTAGCAAAAGGATAGATTTATAAGACTAGCAATAGAATGAATACGATCTTTACTCAGGGTAACAAACTTCAAAATTTTCCCTAGTCTAAAGTGATTGATTGTCACAATCTAAATACTCAAGTACAGACAGTGGTAGCAAGATTGGTTAGACTAGCAGTAGAATGAATACAATCTTCATTAACGACAGCTAACTTTAAAATTATCCCTAGTATAAAGTGGCTGATTATCATCACAATGTAAATACTCAACTCCAGATAGTGGAAGCAAATATTACAGATTGATTCGACCAGCAGTAGAATAAATACAACTTCAAGACTTTAACCCATGATGGGTACAATTAATACACATCCAAATTACGGCAATGCTTACGAATCCTGTAACAGATTCGGATAAATGTTGCAGCTTGAGTAGTGGATAAGACGATTACCTTAATGATTCATGGCTCTGCACCATCAATGTTCCAAACGTCTCAAAATCACTATTTTCTAAAGCTCTTGCTGCTTGCTCACAGCGGATGATTTCAGAAACGACATGGCGAGCGCGGCGATACATTTCTTGGTCAGTAAATTGACTTTGAGCTTCTGTAGTAAGGCAATATAAGGCAACATAAAAATTATTTCCCTTATTCCACGGTCATTAATATACGAGTACAAAACATTCTTAAATGAGAAATCTAGTAGCATAGTTAGAGGCAATCAGCAAGCTCGCTTAACTATTAAATCCTTCATGTTGTACTCTCAACTGAGAAGTGCCTTTACAGCACACGGTTTATCTACTGTTGTTGCATTAAACAAAACTACTATGTCAAATAAAAACAGGCGATATTAATAGCCCGTAAGATACTACTGGGCAAAATGAAAAAAAAAGACCAGAGCGATTTAGAAGATGTGGAACTTACCTTTAAGTTCTTCCATGGTGACATCTCGTAAGCTCTTTTTGCCCAGCAATTTAGCTGATTCTTCACATTGGCGACGACGCGATGGATACTCACTACCAGTCAGCTCATGATGGACATTGGTATTGGTGATTAGTACAACTATATTTGGATCATTCATCGCCACTAAACGAGTTTCCAGTGATCGACAATCAATGAGCAACGCTTTACCTTCTTTTCCCATAACAGATATAAATTGATCCATAATACCACAAGGCATGTTAGCAAAATCATGTTCCGCCTTTTGACACGCCAGTGCTTTATCTTTATCATCGATGGGATTGGGAGTAGGTGCCAGCTGTTGTAGAAAAGTGAAAAAGGCAACTTCCAGTGAAGCAGAACTGGATAAACCACCTCCAAGGGGTACTGAGCTTGCAATCACAGCATCGAAAGATGGTACCGGACCTGGATAATTTGCAATCACTCCTTTCACATAGTTGGCCCAAGAAGGTTTACCAGGTTGTAACGGTTGATCTTTACTATGGGGTAAAAATTCAACCTCATGGGGAAGATCAGCTCGTTCAGCTATCGTTGTAATACGACATTCATTTCTCGCCGATAGTCTGCCAACAACCACCGTTGCGTCTTGCAATGCCTGCATCAACATAAGTGAATCTGCTTTAATGTCTCTTAATTAGCACGATAATACTACAGAGTCATTTAGCTTTGATCAATTAAAGTACAGTACAGTAATCAAGATGGGGAGTACTTTATGATTAATAAAATGCAGGAGGTTCAAAAAAAAAAAAATGGATGTATCATTCTATATCCAACACACTTTATAATTTCAAGCAAGAGGTAAAACATCCATATCAATCCATTAAAGTTAAGTAACGAAATAGCAAATTGATCATGTCAGTTCTACAATCATAATGCCGTTGGTACCATAGGAAAGACGAATCCATCATTGTAATCAGTATGTTCTCCGATTAGATTTACTCTTCCTGGGCCGCAGCCAGCTACTGTTGGCTTTTGTTGATATTTGCTTTGGAATGTTTTGCAAGCCCGTTCAAAAATAATATCGACAGCCATATCGTGTTCGCACGGTACTAGTAGTTTGGTGAGGAGAAATTCTTAAGGCCTAATCATATCAAGATACAGAATAGATTAGGAAATTCAATCGTAAAATATCTATCGATTTTTACATCCACGTAATCTAATATCATTTCTGCAGAGGAATATACACGTACACAACGAGTAGAGTAGAATTTACTCTTGAAATGACCGCTTTCACAGGATTGCTAGATGATCGAGAAAGATGCTCCCCCAAAAAAGAAGCACGCCCAACTTAATCCCACTATCAGCAAGTATTGATCTCTACCTGGAGAATTTATACGTACGCGATCAGTACTATACACCCTAAGCCTAACGCGAACGCTAACACTGTATAAACAAATAGACCAAGTGAGGTCATAAGCTATAAAATGCCAATTAGTATGATGTTGACAGTAAAATGGAGGTCAAAGTCGTGAATAATATTAAGGTTAATTAATTATCATAAGTCAAGAGGAATTTTATGCTAATAGCACAACATGACAGTCCATTATTATGCCTAACGTGTTATGCAGTTGCCTAGAGCTCGGTGCGTTACCATGCAACAAGAACACTATTGCAACGTTTTGCTAGTATTGTCTGCTGAAGGTAGAACTATATTTAATCCTGAGTTTACCGTCTTAATTCATGATATCGCTAAGCTATAACTATCCCAAAGTATGGGAGATGTGGCGATGGTACAGGCGAATCGTTTAGTGTAATGGCAATCGCTTGTGCATGTACAATATGAGATATTGACATCGAAAAATGTGTTAAAAAGATGTCGTTGAAATTATGTCAAGGCTGTAGACTATAACGTAAATTGCCAATTCAATTTTCGACATCTGTTTTACACAGGTATGCAGAACTGCAATTGCTATCGCAAGAGGCAATCAGTCTTTTCAAGACAAGTTAACATTGCTTGTAATCTTATTATTAATGACAGACCTATGGTGTAAGTACATAGAATCTTTTACACAAGGCAATAACGAGGAGAACGAATCTTCTAATCCAAAAAAGAAAAAGACCATCACCAAATCGAAAATTAGTCACGCACTGTTAACAGTGTATTTAACTTAATTCATGACCAACAGTCGATAGTCGATACTACCACAGTATAGTATAACGAATTGAACGTATAGAATCTTTTACACAAGGCAAGAACGAGGAGTACGAATCTTCTAATCCAAAAAAGAAAAATACCATCACCAAATCGAAAATTAGTCACGCACTGTTAACAGTGTATTGACTTAATGACCAACAGTCGATAGTCGACACTACCACAGTACAGTATAACGAATTGGACGTATAGATTTAGTATTCCATGCAAATAACGTTTTCTGGGTAAGGGATTTTAAAGCAGCCCTGCATGGATCATTGATTCATCAGCATTTTTTACTTAGGCTGTAGACAGGTGTACAATTCCGTAAAAATACCATCACCAAATCCAACATCGGTTGCGGACTGCGGCAATGAATTAGCAACAAGAAATACTAGTGCAGCATACCTAAATGCGTAGATTTAGTACTCCATGCATTTTTAATAGAACAGTAAAGAGGAGCGCAGTTCCTTAATTAACAAAAAAATGCCACCGCGAAATTTAAAATCATCCATGCTATCGTGACGCCAGTGCTATGTTACCGATCAACTTTATCGCGATCTACGATCCAATAAAGCAATCATAGATTAGCTATCAATCCATTCCTTTGTAACATCCAAAGAGGGCCAAGCCGATAGAACTACAGACCTTACCAGCAAATCATACATAATATATCCTTTTAAGCAATTATCATTTTATAAAGCAGTATGCCTTGCGTCTTTCTATCTACTGCTTAACTGCTTAAATGAAGTATACAGTATATTTACCAATATATTTACGGGTAATGATACTGTAGTTCCCAATTTTTATTTTTACAACATCTCAAATTAAATATTTTGCTAATATTACATGTTTTGTTTACATACGCAACACTAACCCAAGTCCATTACTTCCAACTCGTACAGTATACTGTAGATGACTGTTTGAAAATTGCTAAAAAATGTTATTACCAAAAGAATCCCTTTTCACCTCACACATGCGAAGTTGCTATTATTTATTATTTCTCATTACCTTATAAAACCTAATACCCATTTCAATTCCATAATTGTGTTAAAATCAACAAAAAGATACCGTTTTATTCAGGAAAATTTCAATAAATTTGTTACTTGCAGCTAATAACAGATTGCTAAGACAGTATAATATTAGTGTAAATAAAAACATTCATTTATTAGCACTATCATCAGATAAAATATCTCAGTATAAAATCGGAGAATCGAAGAACAATGTTTCATTAAATTTCAAATATTCAAGCTACATCTATTAACTGTATCGCTAATACTGTACAGTCTATAATTACAATAATAAACCAAAATTTACAATATCCGTTTACATAATTCATTTAAATCGTTCAGAGTGAAATCAAGAAAAATGTAACCGTTGTAATAGAAATTTTTCAATAGGATTAATCAAATTAGAGACCAGTTATTAACCAATAAGTATCGAAAAAATCTGTTCATAAATTTGTAATGGCTGCCATCAATTATAGCAACACTCAGCAACAGTAACATGACTTGATCTATCATAATTACTATTACTACCTTGTTAATATTTGCTGATAAATACTGTTCCAAGTGAAATACAAAACGAAACGAAATTTTAAAAAAATTTGGTAAAGATGCCAATAGTTGCAGCAAATAATATCCAATAATTAACGAATTCTGAAGGGTAAAGTATAAAGCAGGATTTGCAAAATTACGAAAAATTAATATGACCACGGCAATTAATTATGGAATATAATAGCAATATTTTACATAACTATAGAAACAACCAGTAGCACAAGTCGATCAACTACAATTGTATAGATAAATCGACAACGAATGGTCAAACTTACAGCTTATAAATAGAACCAATCAGATATAATAGTATTAAAACTACAAGATTATTTTCTATGTGATTAACTATAAGGCGGTTAACGGTTGACAGTAATTGCTATATAATCGAGCATGAAAATGTGCCAATTTTTTTCCTATCACGCACACGCTGAAGTAAGAGTATTATCACACGCATGCAGATGATACTGTTACATCCACAGAATAAACTTTTTTAAGATACAATCAAATTATTGAGAGCGTATGACTAAAATTGTTAGCAAGGCCATGACTTTAAGATGCATTAGAAGCCTTCTTTTTTCTAGCACGCAATTTTTCATAAAATGGATCATTACTAATACTAGCTCTAATATAGTAGTGAAAAAAAGATTATTTTAGTGCTTATTAGTATAATCTTATTTCATTTTGGTTTTATTATTTATGCGCTTTATTCGTTACTTACTGAATAGATTTCATCCACTCATCTTTTTCAGTAACATTCGAAGCAGCAATACGATAAACACTATGATTACCTACAATATCATCAAGATATAGACTGTCAAGAAAATAGTCAACAACGGAAATTCTGTATTAGAAACAGTTGAATCACATACCCTCTACAACACGACCATCAGAATCAGTTTTGCAAGCCTTAATAACCCCCGAGGAAAAAATTTCAAAACAGAACTAAAATAATAACATTAATTTAGTATGGGATAACATTGAACATTGTAGTAAATTTACGAAAATAAATATTTTATTTACTTACGGGGCGCTTAGAATCCGGACAATCGCGAACATTTAGATTCTCTAAAGGTATAATACCGCGTGGTTCTTTATCCTGAAATATAAACGATATCCGTATAATACAATCAATATTATACAAAGTAGGGAAAAATTTTTTCATCATTATCACCGATTGTCTAAATTAATTCAATACTGGAGCTACTTGCTTGATTACTAGTACATCTAGTATTACAGAAATATATTTATTACTTGCGCGGCTCCTTACCGTTGTATTTCGAAAATAATATAGGCAATTATCCGTTAAAATAAACCATCTACGCCTCCATGACTTATAATTACCACCTATAAAGATAGTTAGCAGTAGAAAAGATATATGCCATTAAAATAGACTTATTGCTTACATTAGTTTTATTTAAGAACAAAAAATAGTAGAAATTTATTTATGAATGACAGAACGTAAAAGTACCTTCTTTCACAAGCCAACCCTCTCGATCAGGGTTAAAAAACGTATAAGTTAAATCACTTCCGTCATCTTCTGGTATTTTAAATGGTTTACTTTTAATATCTTCAAACAAAGTCTAATTTTAATGAAACCAAACAATAAATTCTTGTACAGATTCCAACTGTTTTTAAATAGTGGTTCTTTAATCACAGTAATAGAACGTAAACTTACGACTAATAGCTCTCTGGGAAGATCGCCACCGTTATTGATACCACGATTCATAGAAATAAATTGCTCAAGTGTCGTCTAGTACAGTGAACAGGAATTAATAAAATGTTGACAATAAAGCTCTCGGGACGCGTTGAAAATGATAAATGTATAGATTAATAACGTCATAAAATGTCCCCTACCTTTTCTTTGACACTTGGATTATGCAAGGTCGTATTGAGCATAATTAGTGAGAAGGACACTACATAACAAGTGTCTATAAGAGATTGAAGGTGATAGATTAATAATTACGACAGCAACCAGAGTAACTGATAGATTTAATTTGCTTTATTATATATAGTACTTTTATTACATATGGCAATAATACATAAAAGAGGCTATTTTTAAAATTTTAATTTTGATAGTTCCTACCAGAATTTGTAAATACGCCAGGATTACTAGTACAATAATGCTGGGCGAAGCATTCCATCATTCTATCAATCTTTTGAGCTTCCCCAGGTAGACGAAAGCTAGCCAATAATTGCCTACGAGAAGTAGTTAGATTTAAAGATAACAGAAATTTCTTCACCAAACAGTACAATAAAACTGTCACATATAAATCCCTTGACAAATGTTAACTAACCTTAATGCATCTACCAAGGACAAATTCGAAAAGACATGTATACGAACAAATTCATTCAGAACTTTTAAGTTGAATTCTTTGCTATAATAATAATATAATAATAATAATGTACTACTGTCAGTATGACAGATTCTTTACAACTAGATAATATAGATAAAACAATGAAATTATATCGCTGTGAGTAATTCCGTTAAGTTAATATTTACAATATACAGTATGACCGATAGTAACTTACTTCTCTCCCAAATACTCTCCAATCTGTATTTTACTAAGGCCCTCCATTTTACTTAAAAACTGCGCAATATCTTGACAGGTATGATTTAATAATCCAACAGATTCTAAATAATCGATACCCTACGTGTATATACCGATTTCATATTAGTATCAATTATTATGTATTAATATAGCCATTACGATATCAAATCTTTCTGACTTTTAAAAAGTCACCCAATAACAATTAATTCACTAGAACTTGGCCAAAATAACATTTCTATAACATGGCCAACTAATTTGTTGGGATTACCTTCGGTGCTGACATATTAAATTTTTTCCTTCCAATGTGTAATTCACTTGCTCTTGCACTATTTTTACTATCACTGTAGGTGAGTGACCGAATTCGATAATCCGTTAATATTCTTAATAATAGTAAGGTTATTCACTATAAATTGAATTTTCCTACATTGACTCATATACTGCATGATATTTGGCATACCTTTCCGTAAAAGTAGCTTCCAATACCTCCATATCTTTCGTAAGTTCGGAGATATCATTTTTAAGATCCTATTTTTTGAATGAAAAGATAATAGACAAACTTTATAAAGCACAGCTAAATACCAGAATGGGTAGTCATTAGCCTTGGTACCCATGAATAATGAGCCACAGTCAACTTGATTTTAGAAATGTGAAAATTCTTATTCAATAAAATTTATTCCAATATCAGGGAATAGTACAACTAATTCTAATAAACTATATCAAACAGATATAACTAGTGTAAACGAATCGGTCACGTAATTTAATCGTTTTTTAAAACTTTATATGGGTTAGTTCAATTCAGTAGAAGATAGCGAAAAGAATACCGCTAGATACAGAGTAAGTAGTATTGATTAAGAAATATCATTAGAAGTAATTCTATTCATGCACAGGTTATCATTGCTTGTAAGTGATGACACAAAATGGTTAATGTTGAATTTTTGTACTAAAAAATAGTGGTTCAGTAAAGAATTTACAAGAAATTATACAAGTATAAGATAAATCGAACGCAGGCTAATAACTGCTCACATGTATCATTCAATATCCATATTTCCGTTAATTAAATATCATTCAATTAAATACCGCTATATGTACAACACTAGTACGATAAATGGATCTCATCTATTTTAATTTACTACATTGAATTCTATAAATGTACTAACCATACAGTCATAAAGGAAACCAGTAAAGCACAATAAAAGTTATAAATTCAAAATGTGCATGATCTGTTCGATACTCCAAGATAAGCTCACAAGTATGAAAAAAAGCAAAGAAAATCCTAAACGTATGGGTATTGATCGACACTCAAAGGACGATCTGAAAAGTGTAATCTTAAATTAATTCCTTTCTAGTGATGGACGCCTATTTTTAATATTAACTAAACTATTGGATTAATGCACTTGTCATTGTAAAGATGATATTATATCGAATGATGAGTACGATTTAGAGGGGTTAAATGTTATTGCGTCCAAGTTAGACTTTAATTTTTTAGCATCTATAGCTATCATGATTACAGCAATTAGATTGCTGCTGGCTGTTGGAGGACATTTAAATTTATCATGTGTAAAACAGGTGCAACACACCTTAATTAACATTAGTTAAGACGTAACAAGTGAAGCTTTGTAAAATCATATCAATTCTATATTACTATTTTCATTAATTAGCAACGCCAATAAAGCGATATAGGAGTTCTATAGGTAAATAATTCAATTTAATCGCACCATGTTAAAAAATTTAAAGGAGAATATAACAACCAATCATTATTTTTTCTTTACGCTCATTTTTTAAAGTTTCCTGTATTCAATTTGCAGGTGACTACAAATAAATAGTCCTCCATGCTTTGATGATGGTAAATAATTTTTTATACTCCTTATAGAATAATTTAATTTAATCGCACCATGTTAAAAGGATTTAAAGTAGAATATAACAAACTTATCCATTTTTTTCTCTTTACACTCATTTTTTAAAGTTTCCTACATTCAATTTATAGACGACTATAAATAAACAGTCCTTCATGCTTTGATGATGGTAAATAATTTTTCATACTCCTTATAGAGTGAATCACTTCCGCTATGTACCAAAAAAAAGGCTGTATTTCTATTCTAGTTTCATTGGAATCCATGCGAAAAATTAAATTGACTTCAGTTTCATTAACATCTAACATGGTTCTACCATTGCCTTGCAAGCATACTAACGTCAATTCAAAAAGTTTCTGATTTGTAAATTAGTTCGATGTTATCAAGGGTAGCGAATGAGAAATGGACTTTGAAACTTGAAGGCATGATGTTGTAATCACTTCCAAGTACGACATTGAAAGTGCCATTAACGATTGTATAGTAAAATTGCTGTTGTTAGCAAAGAATAACATTCAAAGCAATACTTGTAGTATGAAAAGAATTTAAACGTAAAAAAAAAATCTTTTATTTTCGGTTGTGAATAGACAATAGAAGAAGAAGAGGAAGACAGCTATCTAAGAAATGGCCATACTCAAGACATGCATTTATAAAATGGTTTTAAAATGGTTTTAAAATGGTATGCTTCTAGAGCATTCAGGTTTCGAATCTCGATTAAACTGTGCAGCAAGGATTTGCTATGTATTTTAACCAATGATCTCAATAGCTATCTTGAACACGGATGTTATTCTCTTCTATACATAGATAGAATAAAAATTTGGTCCCCTTATTTTAACTCGAACTGAGATTATGCCCTAAGCAAATAACATGCATAAAAGAAGTATTTTTTTCACGACTCCATAACAGCTAAAGTAGCAACTATATTGCCAACAAATAGAATTGTCCAGTTCCCGTGACATTCAGTATATAAAATTGAATTACACCTATTTTTTAGATGATGGTTTAAGTGTTCTAGATAGCTGATTATGTCTATTTAAATCTCTTTTTAACTAATATACAGATAAATAATATTTTGAAAATATTTTGTCAATTCCTTAATACTATTACAAATTAACTTCGAAAGCGAGCATAGATGACATTTTAAGTCGAATATATCCTACTGTAGATTACCCTAATTATTGCATCTTTCAATACAACTGAAATTACAGAAACGATTGTATTCCTATTGGAATCTAAACTGGCCATTTAACTTATCCTTGATGCATCCAAGTAGATGCTAGTTAATTGTTTAATAGATCGAAATTTTACCGTTGTATCTTTGATGACTGTAATGCTATAATAAATACGATCAATAATAACTTTAATAAAGATTCACAGTCAATAAAGTAGCAGTAAACAATATTACGTCTGTAACCCATATTTCCAAAGTTATACTGTAACTTATGCATGTGTTAACGCATTCCATGTGTACGATAGTGTTACTAAATTAATCAATGAAATTCTTAAGATAGTTGCCTTTCTTTACGATAACAATCTTCAATCAAGATAGCTAGTGCTGTTTCGAATAGCAACGAAAACTAAATATACACTACTGTAATCAACGTAATAATAAATTGCGACATAAGACCACTACGTAGATTGAGTAGTCCATGGTAGTGAATACAGTCTATCCGAAATTAGGGATATAATATCGTACACAAGTATCTTAAACAAAAAGGCGATTACACCAATCGGTAAAAATGACCAAATCAAAACTACTTTGATATGACTATAACGCAAATCAATCGGTCAATACACAGTGGGAAAATAATCATGGAATCTTACCTGAATTTCTTTCTCTAATTTAGCCTTTAATTTGTGAATATGTTCTAACAATCTCTTATCCTTGTCATCTAATTCTACATGTTGTATAAATAGGAAAATAATGATAATATAAATAAAATCGAACAATGAATTGATAACAGCTTTAAATAACAAGTATTGACAAAGAAATTAAGTTGAACTACACGCACGCCATTTTTTCCCTCAGAATCAACATGATCCTTCTTCTATTTCGACAGTAGACTAACTTATCCTGACTTCTAGTTTACCACTCCTTCTATTCTGATTTACGACCCATCTATTGAAAATCTGTATTAAGGGGAAACAAACTATTCAAGAATCGACTGAAATCTTGACGAGAAGATAACTGAAGTTATGACTAAGCGAAAGGGGTACAAAAAATGAGAGAAAAAATACTAACACAAGTGTTTGAATAACCAAATTGAATAAGTAGCTGATATCAGATACATTAAAACCATCACTAGACTCTAGACATTTATCCTCTACTATATAGTATCGATCTCCATAATAATAAATTGCCAACGATGAACATCATAACGATTATCGTCCATTAGTATTTCTATTTACGAGGTACCAGAGTCACTTTATAATCACGATTGGAGAGTTACTGTTAATATCGTTTTAACTCCAATTTTCAATTCAATTTTATAAAAGGAGAACTCAATCCAAGTAGAGAACGAATATAGTACTCAATGTCTCCTCAATTCAATAACAACCAGACGAGATTGCTAGACCTTCACAACGTCCTTTTTTCTATCAATAGCTATAACTATTTCTAGTCTTCTCTAAAGTATTGATGATATGAATAGATCAATTATTGCAAGTCAACTAAGCTAAGCTAGTCTACTACTTCATTACTTCAATTAGGAGACGAAAAATCAACGTAAGTGAAGATAAAAGTATTCCAAAATGACTCTTCAAATCTAATAATGATCGGTTGATATTGATCGTTGCATATATTAGCTATGACTAGTTCACTAAGGCATGTTAATCTGCTAATTTAAAAATTCAATTTGTAGGCAAGAAATCACGGAGGCAAAAGTACAACTCAATGCCTCTTTAACTTGCTTGAAATGGCTAGATTTTGACTACGTCTCTTTCTTTATCAATACCATTCTTCCACTCTACCTGACCGTGATCGTGATATCCATAAGCTAAAACGCGTTTACTAAGGCATATTAGTCTACTATTACTTTATAAATTCAACTATATAGTCGAGAAATTAACCTTTAACGAAGACGAAAGAACTGTATTATAAATTGCCTCTTTAATGTCATGTTATTAATCGAATGAGATTGTAGGACTTTGACAACTTGTTTTTCTTCATCAATACAACTCTTTCACTACTCTTTGGCACTGATCAAGCAATACCTATGCTACTGTAAAGCAGATTACGAAGGCATATTCGTCTACTACTTTATAAATGTAATTTATAGACGAGAAATCAACCTGAATTAAACGAAGGCGAAAGTACGACAAAATGCAATCCAATACGAATGGAATGAGTTCGTTGGACTTTGACAACTTGTTTTTTCTTCATCAATACACACAGTTCCACGACTCCTTGGCATTCATCAAGGAATGTCTATGTTACTGTAGTCGGCTACTTTATAAATTCAATTCAACATATAGGTGAGCTATCAATCCTAATCAAACAAAGGCGAAAGTACGATGACAAAATGCAATGAAATCCTAATCTAATAAGAAGGTTCAATATTGAACAACTTGTTTTCTCCATCATTGCTAGGATAGGCATTCATCATGGAATGCCTATCCTAGAGTAAGGCATGTCTACGTTATCCATTTAGTTTATAGGACGAGAAATCAAGGTTCATGAAAGAAAGACGAAAATAGGATAAAATGCAATCCAATACAAATAGAATGAGATGGCTGGACTTTGACAACTTATTTTGATGAAGAAAAACAACTCTTCTCCTACTCTTGGCACTCATCAAGGAATGCCTATGCCACTGTCTAAACAGATTACGAAGGCATGCTAGTCTATTACTTAACTCAATTTAATTTGTAGGCGAGAAATGAATCCTCATTAAACGAAGACAAAGTACGATCAAATACAATCCAGTAACTAATAAAAAAAGATCGTTGGACTTTTGATAAGCTATTTTCCTTGATCCATACCGCCCCTTGGCAGTCATCAAGGCATGTTTAACCTACAGTAAGGTAGTCGACTTCATTAATTCAATTTGTAGACGAGAAATCAACCTTGATTAAAAGAAGACTGTTAACAGTACGATCCAATGCAATACGAATGGAATGAGACTGCTAGACTTGGCCAACTTGTTTTATCAAAATGACTCTTCCACTACTTCTACTATCACTGATGATCGTAAGCATCCGCTAGAACAAGTTGACTAAAGGTAAGTTAGTCTAGGATGATGATCAAAAGCTGATTAGGGTTGTTGATTTCTTTCCTTGATGAAGTTTATGCAGTACTTGCCTAAAACTCGTTGCGAATCGCCGTTGACGGCTGTAGTTACCACGGTTACGGTCTCCGTCATCTCGCTAATGAAGTCAGAATGATGGAGGAAAAACGATCAAGTCCAATAGAATGATGAGAAAATGAGACAAGCAACACCAACGATGGTAGAATACGATCCCAATCAGCCGACAAGAAAGCTACTCCAGATCTTGCTAAGCTGTTCACTGCAACATAGGCGTAATCCCATCCAAGTCAATTTTCCCCCAAAGCTAAAATCGATCTCAACAACAAAATCGATAGTGATAACCCAATCGTCGTTGTCTCTACCACATCGGTCTGGCGATCTACCTACGGCCTTATCCTACTCCTTCTCCTTCTCCTTCTTCGATGCTTTCCACTAACGCCTACTTCTTCTCTAGTGAAAAATCGATCCTAATCTTTCTACCTTACAGTAGTTTGCGCTGGATATACATCATTTATTCCAATATTCTCCTAACCATTAGCACGCTTTCTTTATATAGAGAAGAGCAAAGCAGCAAGCGGCATTAGTCAGCGCCGCCATCGAGGCTTGGCCTGGATAGACTATAGTGTCCATACAGTGCTTCCACTTGACAGCTTGAGTATGGAAAATGGACGAGGGGAAAGTAGGCTGACCAGCCATGTTGCCTCCCCTTCCGGTACCGTACCGGTACAGCACGGACCAGTACCGTACCGTACTGCAGCTTGGCACTTACAGTGTAAAGTATTGTGGTTGACTAAAAGGACTGTAGCCGAGTGAAGGCTGCAATGGATCCAGGATCATTGGTGACATTACTTTTGATAGTATACCATTACTCAGTTAGGAGAGTTAGCAAAAATAATGGCTAAACAGGACGTGGCCAAAAGGGATGCCTACTGTCTACTGTAATACAGTAGCCAAAAAAATGATCAGAGGTGACATCATTATACACAGTTACATCCAATCCTACAGACAGGCGGACGTACAGCTTACGGACTATTGCAGTTTTCTAATCATGGACTGGTCGATACCTCTAGCTGTCCATCACAATAAGTAGCGATTTAATTGGGATTTAATTCAATTTAATTTCCAGAATTAGAAATTATTTTTTGAAAATTTCCTATACAATAGAATCAAATCAATGAGCTGAATTTGCATAAAATTCAAGTGCATAGTTAGGCTAGTATTATACTGTAATTAAATCAACAAAATTATTCAATTATATTTCTAATTACAACTTAGAACTTTTATTATATTTAGATTATATTTCAATTCTATTTCTAATTACAACTTTTATTAGCCAGACTAACTTGAAAAGTGACTAGCAATTGCTTCATATAATTCTACTCGTAGACTGTAGCTTATTGCATACTTTTGCAATTCACGATAACTAGGTGTCGAAGTCAATTCTATTTCTAATTATAACTTTTATTAGCCAAACTAACTTGAAAAGTGACTAGCAATCGCTTCATACAATTTCTACTCGTAGACTGTAGCTTATTTCATACATTTGCAATTCACGATAACTAGGTGTCGAAGTCAATTATATTTCTAATTACAATTTTTATCAGCCAAACGAACTTGAAAAGTGACTAGCAATCGCTTCATACAATTTCTACTCGTAGACTGTAGCTTATTTCATACATTTGCAATTCACGATAACTAGGTGTCGAAGTCAATTATATTTCTAATTACAACTTTTATTAGCCAAACTAACTTGAAAAGTGACTAGCAATCGCTTCATACAATTTCTACTCGTAGACTGTAGCTTATTTCATACATTTGCAATTCACGATAACTAGGTGTCGAAGTCAATTATATTTCTAATTACAACTTTTATTAGCCAAACTAACTTGAAAAGTGACTAGCAATCGCTTCATACAATTCTACTCGTAGAATGTAGCTTATTTCATTTACATTTGCAATTCACGATAACTAGGTGTCGAAGTCAATTATATTTCTAATTACAACTTTTATTAGCCAAACTAACTTGAAAAGTGACTAGCAATCGCTTCATACAATTTCTACTCATAGACTGTAGCTTATTTCATACATTTGCAATTCACGATAACTAGGTGTCTAAGTAGAACCTCTAATATCCGGAGTCATATGGATAGGTTAATATGGAGACGACTCCGGATATTAGAAGTTCTTATAGTAAGTCATATATTTTAAAGTAATACCATACTTTTCATCGTGTACTACTATTGTTGAGCAAACGATAGAGAAAATCAATCAAAATTGAAATCAAAGGTTCAAGTATACTAGTAAATACACAAGACTGTAGTGTCGACTGGATTTTTTAATATTTCATCTTCATGTTACAAGTAATTTTTAATAATTATAATTGATCAATAAGAAACAAGCAGTCTTCACCTCAATCACTTTTACTATCATAGTTATCATTATTCGATACAATCATAGATGTCACTAGAATTAAACATCGGGCTAAACACCAAACGAGGATAGACCCAGCGTTAAACTTCAAGCAACTTACATACAGCTACTGTATAGTAGAACGTCAGTCTGACTTATAATAACCAGCTAATTAATTAATCTTTCTCCTTTTAAGAATGTTTATACCGAAGTACTCCGCTAACAATATAGAGAGAGAAAATAAAAATTAATTCGTTAATTAAATGGTCTGTGCTGCCTATTCATAGAACACATACTAGTATAAGAGTACATCAATTTAAACATACAGTCAGTTGGTACAGCATGCCCATAAAGTCATTGACTGCATAATGTCAACATTTATATACAAACGCATGTATAAATACATTATTATATATGTTATGAAGCACAATTGTACAGATATAGTACAGCATGCAGTATTCATCTTTTTACACGACATCACGCCATTTGTTTATTCGTATTTACTGGCTGGAATGAGATGGGTATTTTATCATGAAGAAATATTAACACAACATAACGTAATCAATTGCTGTCTAAAATACTATATTTATCAATAAATCCTGTTAAAATATTCTCATGAGTATACCACTGTATAATACTACAGTATTACCATCAGGTATGGACTGTAGTTTTCTTTAAATTTGCTTATAGCAATCGCGTTAATTAATTATTAATAACACAGCACATGCTTGTATGCAGTTGTCGCGTTATTTCTTTGCTTTCATTCTCTTTAAAAACGCTCTCTAGCTTCCATAACTGATTCACCAGTATTTCTACGTTGCAACTTCTTGATCTCTTCATGTAAAAAGTCTATAGATTGAAATAATAATTACTTTACACTAACCGACATCAAATATCATATAGTGTATAAAGTATTCAAATTTTTAAAAGTTGCACAAAAATACGGAGCATTCAAATACCAGATGAATCATTCTGAGTGGAGTTGGTATTATCAGTTACAGTCACAGATTGGCTATTGTTGGCCATTGTTAGACATTGACTCAAGGCGTATGGATCAACATCGTGCAACCTCGGTAGCCAATCTTTCACCCATTCGTGTTTCACCGGACAAACTATCCTGACGTAAACTCTACTAGTACATACTATTTCATGAAATATTATCCAATCAAGCATATCTTCCTTGCCATGAAGCTAATCATATAAAATGTTATAAATCAAAATCAAAAATGAAGCCCAACTATATCTATACGAGTTCTGCCAACCATTTTATTTGCAATAAGTTTTATACGAGTTAAAACTATCGTCATGACATACCGCTGATGACGGATGTATAGAAATAACGGTGCCATGACCATCCATGGTGCGAAAGCTACGACCAACCTCGCATCTGTAATCATAGAGATAATAATGTTGCGTAAATAGCTACAGTATCTTCTGTAGAGAGACAAACGAAAGTTAATATATCCTTAATAACAACAGTTGAAGTACTTTCTCGCAATATTGCAGAAATAGCCAGCGCATAAACAACGACGAAGTCGTTCATTAGATTTCCCTTGTGATGAAAGGTTTGGTTGATTTTCTTCCGTCTATGTTATAATTTCAATAAAATACTTTCGTTAAATTTTTACCCACTAGTCCAAAAAGAGTTATGATTAATTGTAAATAAGGTATGAAAATAAAACAGTAGAGTAAGTAATCTAAAACAGACAATAAATTTTTACCTGCATAATCGTTGTAAGTATTCGCCGTAACTGTTTATGGATAGAAGTAGCAGTTTTCAAAGCTCGCATGTGAATATAGTTATCTTTACACCATCTCGAAGGCGAAGTACTGGCAATCATTAAGTTTACAAATTATAAAAATTATACAGTAATAGCAATTAAAATATTCAAAGAATGAATAAAGAAGGGAATAAGATAAGTGATAGTCATACCTATCATGATAGCTACTATATACAGAAAGTAAAGTTGCAAAATCATTTTTTCCACCAGTCAAATCTGCCAGCGTTGTATGAGCATTGTTAGCCTCTTCCATCCTATCTTCTCGTCCTAGTATTCAATAACGGTTTACTCTAGCTTTTAAAACAAAAATATTTTGAAAATTTTGCCGACAAGACTTAATACCTGGTTTAACGAATACATTTTCTACAGACAGCATTGCTGCTATAGGTAGAAGGTAGTCGCAACAGTTATATTTCCATGATTCTACAAGCGCCTTAGCTAAATTTGGTGTAACTGGAAACTGAATAATTTTTCTTCCACTTTCGGTCACATACCCTTCTCTAATTAGCATGAAAAACCGAATTACCTTATATTGACCACATATCTACTCCTTATTCGTAATCAATATTATGCTCTTACAGCTACTATCGCAATACATACTTATTGATAGCTCCAATTACATATAATTGCCATAGTGCCCGCAAAAGCAAGCGTTCACTAGGTGGATCAAGGTAATGAAAGTGAAGAACATTATTTATATTCATGCATTTTAAGCTTAGAACAACTTTGCTTAAGTTTGCACGCTGAATTTCCGGGATGGTATCTTTTTTCATAACCTTTTCATATACATCTCTAGTTAATGATATGAAATAAAAAACAACTTGATTAAAATGATCATTATGTAAGCATAGGTTAATATGTATTCTCGCTCTACAGTATGACCTATAACAAAAAATCTGACAATAGATATATTTAAGGCATTAAATGTGCGTAGACAGTACATTGTAACATCACATAACCTTCGACAGGTGTAATCATCAGTGTATATATATATTCTATAGCAAATTATTAATTTTCCCTATTTTTATACTTTGAGTACAGTCTGTAGCACTTTCCGGACGAAGTTCTTCCAGCCCTCCCTTTTCGTTGGTCCGCTTCAGATCTATAAAATTTGAAAATGCCAAAAATACAGTTCAACTATTGTAGCCACAGAAAACTGTAGAAATCCCAATAGCGTGCAATATACACATTCATAAAAGTATCACTAAAACAATTTCCTACAATGTATAACTAGTTTACAAGCCTTTGGTGTGCGAAATTATTTAGGCTAAATAATTTTATCGAAAAATACAGGTAATTAACTGATCAAAAACATAGGATGACTATTTTTATTGTCAAAATTTGCGACATCTTAATCTGTATACCTTGAAATTAGTACTACTTCCAGACTCTCCATACCGTTAGATGCATTATAAGACAATTGCTTAACAAAGCCGCTATCAACGATATATCTTTCATCCAACGCAGTTTACATAATTGAATACAATGAAGATTAATATCATGCAATAACCTTCTATTTGATGCGCATATAAAGATGTAGGTAGACCAACACATCTTACATTCTACAGTTTCAATATCTTTATTATTCAAATACCTGATGCCATCAATAGTAAGTGATGTTCCAGCAATATTAGTAGCAACTATAATCTTACGTATCCACGTCTCACATTCATCGAACACTCTCTGCTGCAAATCTATGCAACATACATACCCAATACTTAGTTTATTGTGAAGAAATATTACGCATCTATTTTCATGCAAGTTACGCTACAGTATTTAGAATAAAATAATAGTTCTTTACCTGTTTGCATTGATCCATAGAGAGGCAAAATTAGCATAGCCTTTACGCGTTCGTCTTGAACATCGTATTGATAATTTACATTTTCCGCCTTTGCATACAACATATCACAAACTTTTTCAATTTCAGCTTGGCCAGTCAGAAAAACAAGAATATCGCCTGAAGGGCAAGTCATATGGATGTCCATAACCGTATCTACAGCCTAATAATTAGAAAAGAAATACATGAAAGGCGTAATGAGTATAATTATTAATGTGGACCAATAGCTAAAATTTTGTCACCAAGTTACGAAAATGCAAAGGCCAAAGAGCAATCGTAGTTACCTTTGATATGTAACCCGGATTATCTACATTCTTAACGGTAATATAATTACAATAAATTTCTTCAACAGGATAGATTTGTCCAGGTATATTAAATACTGGACAATTATTGAAAAATTCAGAGAACTGCTGATAATTAAGGGTCGCTGACATGATGATCACTTTAAGAGGGTTGCTACGTTTACTTGGGGTCGATTCTTCATCTGTTTCATCAGTACGCAAGAATAGTGCTTTTGATAAGCCAAACAGAATATCCTGTCAGAAATATGAAAAAAATTTTATTAAATTATACTCTAATCATAAAAAGATTGGGGTTATCATCAAAAATCCTTTATAAATTATGCTTGATCCACATTATAGCTCAAAACAAACTTTCATAGCGAATCAATACAACTAATTTAAGAGGAGTTAATTAAAAGTTTGAGCCTATGCTAAGTGCAAATTAACATTATGATCAAAGTTGTACAGGATCTTACCGTATCTAGGCTTCTTTCATGAGCTTCATCTAGAATTACGACACTGTATCGGCTTAGATATCGATCATCAAGAAATTCGCGCAGCAAGCATCCATCTGTCATATACTTGATCTTGGTTTCATCTGAAGTACAATTATCAAAACGAACCTGATAACCAACGGTAGACCCTACAAAGATCGTAAATTCAGCTGTATAAGTTTAAAATGTAGGACTTGAATTAGCAAAATTAACCGATACGTATCAACCCTCCCACCAGGGTATAAAGTGGAATGAATGAAATTAAGGTATTATCTATACGAATTAAACCATTTGCTCCATTTTAGCATGGAATTACTGTTTTAATCCATCTCACTACATTAACTAAACACCACTAATGCAGTATGACTGATTTAGGGAAGAGTAGGTATCTTATGATACATACATTAGTCTAATAACACGCTATCCCTCTGTAGTCATTGTATGACTACTGTATTTGCTCTATCATAACATCCATGCAAAGATCATCTTTACTCTACCTCGTACAGTTTATGCGTATGTAGGTAAAGCATTAGAGTGAAATTAACAACATCAGATCTGAAAGATAGTTCTAAAAATGATGCACACAGTCCTTTACACTCTCTGAGATACCTAGATCACATTTCATCTCTTCGGCAACTCTTGTAGCTACTGAAATAGCTGCAACCCGTCTGGGCTGAGATACTCCAATAACACCATGGCGACCATAACCATTCTCAAGGAGATACTGTGGTAGTTGAGTTGTTTTACCACTTCCAGTACTACCCACAATAACAACGGGATTAGAATTGTCGATGATCTGAAGAATCTGCTTGAGACATTTATAGATTGGCAGATTTTGTTTCATAGTTCGTTCTTTGCTGGCATTTACCGTAAGCTGTTCAAGAAATGGAGCAGCAAAAGTTAGGGCAGGAGCGATTGTAGTAGTGCAGTACAGTATAGAAAAGGGGCATGTCATGTATACTGAATTGGATAATAGGTTGATACAACACTGTGTGTTACAGTAATCAAACTGAGCCATTATGATAGTTTCAACTTGACGATATTTCTATACTTCAAGGTAGAAATCAAATGCTCAATCTGCTAAGAAACGCTCGTAAATTAGTAGATTTTGTCTCATAACCCGTTCTTTACGTGTATTGGATTAACTATTCATTCATATTAAGCATGATAAGGTAGAAAGAGACAATTTGTAAAGCAAGTTCCTGTTTAAATACTGACTTAGGTGCATCTTATAGAAAATTCTCCTGCTGTAGACATACGTATACTGTATATACGTATATCCATATTCCAGCTAGTGCTCTCTTTTGCTCGATGTAAAGTATATAAAGTAGGCATTTGCATAGCCTGGAAAGGTCTGATGGGAACAAATGTATATATAGATAATTAAATTTAGCGACCTTGGATACTAAATTCTTTTTACAGTACTACGCTTTGACGACTTGAAACAACAACTGAATGAATTCCTACCTATTCAAACTTGCTTAAGGGATAGTAGCCATAATCTGCCGAGTTAATATCAAAGTAAGTCAATGAAGATATTGACATCGTCAATTTATGTTTCTCTCCTTTTAGGCAACAATTCTTTTCTCGATCGTAGTTAATTATACTGTAGAACGAGGTTTATTGATTTGTTCACAAGCGCAAAGTACATTAGACAGATTATAGTAGTATTAACGATTTGATTTATGTTGTTAATATTGTTATAGGTTCATCGTTGAAGAGTGCAGCATCCAAAATAAGCGTTTTTAATCGGAAGCACAACAATTCGATTCTGTATGGCATATCTCTTGAATATAAGAATACGATATAACGGATTATTCTCAGGCATTGCAATGTCTAAATAATTATCATACCTACAGTATTTACCCTAGCGATACCATCAATCTCATTAACTAACAGAAACACCCTAATCTAATCAAATACTGTAAATATGGGCAGTGCTCTCTCGTTATCTAGTGATAACGAGAGCGGCGAAGAAAATAACGAGAATAATTACCGAGATGATGATTTAATTTATCAAAATATAAACGACGATAGATATAAATTTACCATGATCGACAAATTACAGTCGTCATTGATCCGATCATCCAGGCGAGGAGATATCCAAAAAGTTCAAAGAATACTCTCTAAAAATAGCCAAGATTTCCACATTAACATTAATACTACTGATGGTGCTGCTAATACTCCTTTAGTGATTGCAGCTAAAGAAGGCCATTTCGAAATTGTAAAGTACTTACTGCAAATGGGCGCTTGTGCCGAAGGGATACGAGAAAATTCGACTGGATGGACTCCGTTGTGGGTAGCTACTTTTTCTGGCCATTCTGAATGTGTTAGGTGAGATGCCTCCTTAATCCGATCGAAAGTAGTATAGAATAACTGTACGCATAGAACTGTTCTTTTCGGTATCCTTAAAGTAATATCGAATATGGTAAACTTTTACTTAATCTACAGTTCAATAGGCTTTTAGGATTGGGATTTAGTCATGCTAAGCTATTCTGTACATCCAATCATCAATCAGGTGTAAATATTACTCTATTAAGGTTAATGAAGCATTAAGACACTAAAAAGTGAAAGCAGTAAGAGATATTTTAAAATTATGTTATAATAACAAAGTCATCAATTGACACCTGTTGGAAAAGTACAAAACTTTTCAATACGGACTTTTAAAATGGTAATGAATATTTTATGTCTAGTATTATCGATAATAGGTATAATTAAATAAATAAACTAAAATACAGTATGAAAAGTTTCAAAATGGAAAAATATTCTATAGTAATACTCTTATTTGGTCATCATACGTATTGTAGAATCTTAATCCAAGCTGGTGCAAATATTGAAACAAACTCGCCCGATACCCCATTAATGCTTGCCGCAAGAGAGGGTCAAGCTGATTGCTTACAATTACTTATTCAAGCCGGAGCAAAACTCAATACCCATAATGCGAATAAACAAAACCCCCTTCACCTTGCATGCGAAGAATGTAATATAGAGTGTGTGGAAATTTTACTTAAACAAGGATTCGATGTTAACGCTGTCGATAAACTTCATAGAACTCCATTATATTTAACTTGCAGTAATTGTGATAGCCGTGCTATTGAGTGCATTCAATTACTACTTCGATACAACTTAGTTGTCGATATTGCAGATTGTCATGGTAGAACCCCGCTACATGTTAGTGCTAGCATAGGGGCATATGATGCGATCGTATTACTCCTAGAATTGGGTGCAGATCCCAAACGTATGGATAAATTTGGTAAGCGACCATCAAATTTAGCGTCAAGCCATCCACCAACCTTAAAGCTATTACATGATGCTGAAGGTATTCAATTCTCTTAACAATCTTTCAAGTAGTTTTAAATTTTTAGCTTGTATGTTATTGTCTAGTGAGCATACTAAGGTATGGCAATACGGTGCATTATTATCTTATTTAGACATACCGATGTCACTCATCAATTTTTGTCGCTTAAAAATTCGAAAGTTGGTAAAGAAGAGTGAAGATCGGATGAGCCAGTTACCAATACCGACTAAACTTATTCAATTTTTAAATTTTTCTTCGTGACATTGAAGGCCTATTCCACAGTACTATATTTATATCCATACTTACATTAAGAACTTATCCTAGCACAGGCTAGTAATGAAATGAGGTAATAGATTCGCTATAGATTCGCTATAGCCTAAGTACTAAGTAGCGTACTCTTAATAACTTATAAAGCTAAAAAAAAATTGGACTTTATCACTACAGATATCGTCGATTATCTTGCATATGTCCTGAAATAAAATTGAACTCAAGGCATTTTTTTAAACATTAGCTTTCATACTTTATTTCGAAGATATTACTACAATAACTTTGGTCATTCAAATTAGTAGCACTATAATTCTTAATCATAAAATTCAAAAATGTATGATTACAGTTGAAAATAGCGGATGAGCATGTGATAGATGCGAAGTTTTAAACATGTTGTGCTACTATAAACATAAACTATAAATGTAAATATCATCTATAGCTTATTTTTTTTCAGCGATTACAGAGCAGGCACTTTTTCGATATTACCACTTGCAACAAGCGTAAGAGGTGCACTAAATAGTCGTTTTGCGACCTATATCAACATCACAAAGTGTTCATGAACAGTGAGAAATGGAGTAAATATCTAAAAATAAAATAAATTCAAATAGTAGATAAAAACACACCTTAACGACATCTTCAACAGATGCTTTATCAACTTCGTTTAAAACATCAACGGGAGATTTATAGCTTCCAGTGTATCCAGCCTAATTCAATAAAGATTTGTGAAAAAAATGACAAACAATATCAGGTTGATATGGACGTAAATGAAAAGGGAATGTAAGGAGTTTATACAAATAACGAATACAACCACTTGCAAGTATATGTACGTGCATTACCTGCACTGCAAGATCTTGCATAATAGATGCAGGATTCTCATATGACATAGCTGCATATGCTTTTAGCTGATTTCTGCAACAAATTAAATCAAACCATTTTTTAATACATATTAATAGACCAGATTTTTTTACACCGTGTAAAATTTCTTGCTTACTTTGCTCTAGTCAATTCATCATTTGATATACCCTTCTCAGCGACACTGCGATACTGATTAACAATGGCCTTTAAAACCTGAAAGCATATGACAATATCAGAACTATACAGTCACATCTATGTGAACGTAGATTACAGACAGGCAAATCAAATCGCCAACAATATATCATACTTTATCAATATCGGCTGCGTTGGCAATTACATAACTACCAAGAAGTCCAGAATCTGAGTAATTTATATTCAAACTAGAGACCTAGTAAAAAAAAAAAATAGACATGTAAATAATTTCGAGCAATTATAATCTAGCTTTTAAATCTGTAACCGGTAAATAGAATCGTTATTATTAATACTGCACCAATTATCAGTACAATACTTATTTAATTTACTTACTGTGTATGGTGAAGTAGTGGCTTCGCTGACGCTTTTCGATAGTCTACAACATTATAAAGCGTACATAACTGTTAATAGCTAGGTTTAAGGGTTACACTTAACTTTATGATCCTTACCTTGAGGTCTCAGTATTGTTTCCATACTTAATTAATGGAGAACCGCCTAATATTCTCTATATTTAGAAAGCATCATTTAGGAATTCTATCCATTTTTACACTTTTACCGTATCATCATAATTTATCCTACCGTTAATAAACCAGCCGCTAGTATATCTTTGTCTTCCAAGCTATAGTACAACAACGAGCAATAATAGTTAGAAACAGTTGGTTTGACTGCAGTTGTTAACAAAACAGCAACTAACCCGACACCTTCGGTAACAACTGCTGCATTGACCAACGGTGAGTCCGCCCACCAGCGAGCATCACCTAATATTGGAAAGATATCATATGAGTCAATTATAAAGCTCAATATAGAGTGGATTTTATAGCATCAAAGGAGAACAGATATCACTTGAAAAGTTATGAGTTACCTCCAACGTAGAAAGACTTTTGCTTTTCACCAGGTCTTTTGGCAGAAATACCTTCAAAGGATGATGATGCAATCTGTACGAATTCGTCGTGGTTTACGCCTATAGAATGATATCCAAGAAAAAGATTTAGTCCGATGATAGATAGTTGTAATGACAACACAAAGCAATTTCAACAATTGCACTATTAACCTAATCCAACAAGAGTCATTGCAGGCCCAGTAAAGCACTCTTGAGCGAAGCTTTGGAGCTATCACGATCAAAAAATCGACAAGAATTAAGTAATAATCTAAAGGGCATTCCATTCTATATTAAAGGCAACAATTATAAGGAGTAGTCATTACCACATCAGAAAATAGTGAATTTGCTCGGAATGATGGGCAATAAATAGAATTGGCAAGTGGCCCTCTAAATGATATTCATCAGTAGAAGACACATTGAGAACATCATCTCATGTATTCGTATACAATATGGGTACAATTCTATACAGTCCATAATAGAATGAACCTTAGCAACTGTATGTTGTTGCGAAAGTTTCCGTTCATACCTGTATGCTACCTGATGAACAGCTTCCATGATGCCTGAAATAAATAGTTGTAAGATGAGTACCATAACTAATCTGACACACCTAGCAATTGTTTCAAAGTTAGGAGTAAACGTGGTAAAATCACATTGATAATGACCTGCATGAATATCAGTGTCTTTAGCAGCTAAATCCGTAAAAAGGTGATCTTTTCTATCATTGACCTGTAGAGAAGGCAGGCGAAATCAGGATGACTAGTTAAAAAATGGATGTAACATTTCATAAAATAGTAAACATTGGTCGTTGATATTTACCTCCCATCTATAGAAACAAGGATCTTTGACTGTACTGGCGATGATACTCAAGACAGGTTGACTGATGATAAAAAAAAAAAAATAGTTTTATAATGTAAGAAGAATTGGACAGAATATCGTATGTGCTATATAGTAGAATTTGGTAAGTGCTCCTTCTTAACGTCTTACGTATACAACTTGTAAGAAAGAATAGATTCAAGAAATTGTACTCTACACATCTATTTATAGCTAAGAGTAAGTATAATCAAGAAAAGAGAAAGATATACTGTATTGGTTAAAAATGGATCAACGCCAAGTTGCAAACATTTCAAGATATTTTTAGCACAGTCTAACAATAAGCTTGACTATAGTACAGTATATCCCATTTATTCACAGAAGGAATCAATTGATATTTACAGTACACTATTTGGCTATCCATTTATTAATGGCATTGACGTTGAAATTGCGTCCAAAGTCTCCATTTACAGTCTACCCATTACTCAGCAGTTGTGGATGAGAGAATCAAAAATGAACTCTGCTGCAATACTTACACTCGATCTCTTAGAAAATCAGAGGAAATGATCAAGTGCTCCCGTGTATTTTTGGCCCTAGATATAAATGATTATTGGATAAGTGATGGCGATGATGAGGTATTCTAACTCATGGTAAATTGCTACGTAGTGAGATGGAATGAAGATTGATTAAAATAGCCATTGTCCTATTCCATACTGTAAGTTAGCTCCTAAAAGTTCCGCCTCTCTGGTGATTTTCAATGCAGAATTTTCTTTGTTAGCCTAATGATATACACATGAAACCGGTGTCAAAATCAACTCCAATTTCAGATAGAATGATGCATGACAATTTGCAATGATGGCTTACCAAGAAAGCGCAGATCTTCATAACATGCGAAGCTCCTAAGGTGTTGAATCGTTCGTAACGACTGCCTGCATTGACATAGAGAGCAATTCGTGTAGTCGACGAGTAATCTTCAATGGAAGCAACGGTCATGCCATTCTCCAAACGTGTAATCTATCATCAGGGATGTGATATTCAGTAGTAGAAAAGAGTTTTTTGAACTTGACTAATGATACTATGGATGAAAATATTGCCCTAGTCCATTGTAACATACGGCGTCTCTCCGACTAGAACTATCTATACCATCGGTAGGATGGTGTGCAAATGAAATCGACCCCGCTTGGAACGCTGACTGTGACTAGGGGCTTACTATGACTTTTACAAAGACTAACCTGGGCTGGTTGTGGTTGTTTTCGTTCAATGGGTTTCCATTCTCGTTTTGGTGTTTCAGACAGGGGAACAGCAGCCATTGAGTACAACCTGGACTAAAATAAGAGAGAAAGAGTGTCATTTCAAAGTTGTATCATCGACTTGGCATCGCCATTGGCGTGCAAACGGTGAACAGGCCCAAAGCACTACTGTAGTGAGCAGTTTTTTTCCATACGCTACCAAGTATACTGTATACTGGTATGAGCAAAAAAGGGACCAGCCAAGTTGAATAGGTTCCCCAAGTGTCTTTTTCCTTCACTCGGACAGCAAATTGAAGAGTGCATTGATTCAAAGCATGATTCATTTTTGTCTACTTACGTTGCGAATAGAAGATGCAACTCTAGGCAGGATGTGCGATCCATGGCAGGTTTTACCGATTCTACTTAAATGAGACATGGCTGGACCTTCGTAGAAGGAAGAAAGTGGCTTGCCGAGAGTGTAAGAGGGACTATCACGGCGGCGTCGTCCATTCGCCTGTCTGTCCAAGGTAGTTGCATCACGTTCATGGAGTACAGTGTACAGTGTACAGTACCATCGTGCCGCATGGAAAAAGTACAGTACTGTACAGTGTATAGTACTGTACTGTACTGTTGTGTGTAAAATCGGGTGTGCGCTGTGCAGTCCATGATGTAGTCCATCTGTCCATCTGTATTGATCAACCAGCCTCGCTAAAAAAGTAATGGGGCATGAGTACAGTACACAGTACAGTACACAGTACTGTACTGTACAGTATGCCACTGCATCGTGACCCTTTTGCTGGCCACTGTACGGGGAACTCAGTACAGTACAGTAGTAACGCGTCCATTTCACGATGTAGTCCATCTGTCTATCCGTACTGATCAACCACCCAGCCTTGTACAGTATGTCACATTGCCACAGCATCCGTGACCCCTTTACTGGCTACTGTACTGTACTGTACGGGGAACTCAGTACAGTTCGGAGGAACTCGTCCATTTCATGATGTAGTCCATCTGTCCATCCGCACTGTATGCCACTGCATCGTGACCCTTTTGCTGGTCAACTGTACTGTAGGGGGAACTCACTACAGTAGTAACTGGTCCATTTCATGATGTAGTCCATCTGTCTATCCGTACCGATCCAGCATCCAACCTTGTAGGCCACGGCATCCGTGACCCCTTTACTGGCTACTGTAGACTGTACTGTACACTGTACAGTACGGGGAACTCAGTACAGTTCGGAGGAACTGTTCCATTTCATGATGTAGTCCATCTGTCCACCCGTACTGTATGCCACTGCATCGTGACCCTTGTGCTGGTCAACTGTACTATTTCATGATGTAGTCCATCTGTCTATCCGTACCGATCCAGCATCCAACCTTGTAGGCCACGGCATCCGTGGCCCCTTTACTGGCTACTGTAGACTGTACTGTAGACTGTACAGTACGGGGAACTCAGTACAGTTCGGAGGAACTGTTCCATTTCATGGTGTAGTCCATCTGTCCACCCGTACTGTATGCCACTTCATTGTCACCCTCTTGCTGGCTACTGTACGGGGAACTCGGTACTGTACACTGTACACTAGGAACTCGTCCATTTCATGATGTAGTCCGCCTGTCCATCCGTATTGATCAACCACCGAACATTCCTATAAAGGTCAAGAGTAAATAGGCAGTGGGGTTAGGGGCAATGAGGAGTTTCTGTCGATGATTTTTCTGCTTTACTTTACTCTACTTTTCTAACTTATGAGCCACACTATTTTCTGCTAAGAGAACAGCTGCAATTGCATTGACTGTACTAAAAGTAGATACCATAGTGCATCAAGTCATGATGGAGTATAAATCATTTATTAGCTCACAGCTGGGTGCAGTGGTGTAGTCAGTAGTCCACTCCACGGGACAGACAATCGTGCTGCTCTACTGGAGTAATGGAGACGACAGTGATGATGTATTGCCTTTCTTGCACTTTTTGTATCCACTTACTATAGTCTCTATTTCAAATGGATATAAAATTGAAAGCCATTGATCAATTCTTCTACAGTATAGTACAGTCATTGGCTGCCAAATAAAGTACAGCATTTTGCAGGGGCAACGAAAACGAGCACGATATCGACGACCTAGGAGGTAGCTGCAGATTGTTGCCTAGGGTGATGATAAACGTTAGTTTGTCCATGCAATACTGTCTATTCCTACGCTGTAATCGAGCTCTCGTCATAGTTTCTACTCGCTTTCATAAGATCCAACTGGGCAGAGCTTGCCATGACAGTAAGAAGCAACCTGCCAGAGAAAGTCTTCCGATATCGACTCGTGCAAAGTAATAAGCTTGACGACAGCTAGGCTGTGTCAAGAAAGCCATCGTAAAGTATCTCAAGACTCGAGTAGACTATCATTGTGACTAATCAATAGGCTATAACATAGCTATCATGATATCCAAAAGAAAATTAGCAATCGACTCTTACTCTATCAAAACGAGTGGTAAAGCCTAAGCGAGGCGAGGCGGCATACGAGTAGACTACTCCATCGATCGATTTGGATGTCCATAACGACATCAGATCGATCAATGTCATCCAATGACTGCCTTACTTAAACACTTGTTAACCAACCTACTGTCCATCCTACTCCATATTAGCCTCTAGAATCAATGTCTTTTGCCGGTATGTCAACAAACCATCGATCCAAAGTTATATTTACTCTCTCGTGGAGGATAGCCAATCTGCTCTGCAAATTGCCAACTCCCCCACTATCGCAAATCGTCCACTACTTTTGATACGACTGGATGGCCTCTTCCAGACACTCTATAGCCAATACACTCACTCTCCATTGCAACATAATTGAGAACTCATGACGTAAATCAATCGGCCCACCCAATCCAAATAACGGCCCCAGTCCGTACTTGCCTTTCTATCCTCGATCTATTGCAGCCTTTTGGCCATTTTCCATCGTTGTACAACTTCTTTCCTTGCCTATTTTCCTCTTTTTTCCTCTTCTTTCCTTCTTTGCCCAAGTTACGTACACAACTAGCAATTGGCTAGTTCGTACACTTGGTATTGAATTCAGTTTGGATGGTTGATTGGAGAAGAAGAAGAAGAAGAAAAATTGTTGTTGGACTCCATTGAAAGTGGTAAGTAGGAGACGATAGTCCAATAAAATGGAAATACTAAATACAGTTTGCTATCCATCAAGGAGAAGATTGGCGGTTTTTGCCTCTGTGCTAGGGTATCATTTCTAGTTTGACAAGAAGAGAATGAAATACAGTCATACAATCAAGTGGAGATCAATCGATTATTACTCCAACTTTGAGAGTGTGATGGATTGATCATCCATTTACCCTTTCCATTTAATTAGTAATCGTCAATAAAATGAAATCTTGATCTTAGGCATGATATTGAAAATATCAAGTTGTTGCTCATTCAATTGATTGATCATTTCTTCTCTAAAGGTAAGAGGATTAAAACCATGGAATTTGCCAAATCGCTGCTGCAGCCTATATTGCCTTCAAGAAATAATCATGCTTACTCCAATTCTTTGGATCATAAAGGTATCGTTAATGTAAAATGAATGGTGCTAGTTTATGGATAGACGACGTGAACTCAACAAGGATGAACATCATTTTCAAGACTATATCCCAACGATAGCTCAATCGATTAAATTGTATTATTCCAAATATCCTAGCGTAGTTGAAAGTAAAACCATAATAGGATAGATAGCTCGTTAAAGTAGAAGAATCATCCGTTCTTAAGTAGACATTCCGCTTAACTCATCCAGTCCTTTGCCACGTAGAAGAATCCCATCTCCATACAGTGTCAAAATATTATCCATCAAGATCCTCATTTCAATTGCAATTCAACAACTGGCAGGCAAATTAGTTCAATCTCTTGAATAAACGTTGACAATGTTAACGCTATCATGGAAAATCAGTATCATAACATTCCCCTCCAAAAACAGTTATCCACTACATTGCCGACGGCTAGACACCGTTGATATCCAATGATAGTCGTATAATAGTTTATCCAAAGCGGCGACTTTTACTACTCGGTCCATATTCCCATTTCATTGAAGAATCCTTCCATGTCGGCAAGGATTACAACACAATGAACCACCCAATATCGCTAAACTAAACCAATCAATACAAGAAAAATTTCAACGACCGATTTTACTCATTCATTCTACCATGTTTTTAATTCGTCGCCATTCAACACAAATTAGTAATGATGATCCAATTGAGTTATAGGAAAATAATTTGATTGAGTTATAGGAACATCATTTCAATGCCTGCCCCCCTCTCAATAGCAAAATGAATACGACGAGCATTTCGCTCTCATGAACCTCTTTTAAAACTTGATGACAATATAACACCCCTAAAAATGTAATGGCCTTTTTGGGGGGGGGGGGAAAGCTCCATGTTATGAACGCGTTTTTTATCACCTAATGTCGCAGATAGTGTACGAGTAATCAAGCAATGCTCCATGGCTTTAATAAACCTTACAAGAAAACAGAATGCCTTGTATTCTACAGTATAGAAGGAAATGTTGAACTTATACACTACTTTATTTTGAGGGATAGCAAGTTGGATAACATTGGAAAAACTCCATTTTAGAAACGCTTTTTTGATCACCTAATGTCGCAGATAGTGTACGAGTAGTCAAGCAATACTCCATGGCTTTAATAAACCTTGACAAGAAAAGAGAAGAAAAGGTTGAACTTGTACTTTATTTTGGGGGATAGCAACTTGGATAACATTCTCCAAGTGTAAGATATTGCTACGTCTACAATCAACACATCGACTAGGCAATCTAGTAAACTAGAACATGATATTGCCCACGATGTGTAAAAATAGAGTCATGAAATAGGAAATGATGAACGCTGTGCGTTGAAATCTTTCTCAGTTTATGATCGCTGAGATGATCTCATCTCCACCACCAAGACATAAATCATGTCTTGGTGATAGACGACTGCCCCCCCCCCAAAAAAAGAAGAAACTTTTCCTGCTATGAAAACAACGTAGACAGCTCTATTCCATGCATATCAATTTCCATTCTTGCTATTACTATCGCCATGCCGTTGAATTTTGATTCAACGGACTCTTTCAAAATCAATTCCCTGTGAAAAATATCCCAAGAAGTAAGAGAATAACAGTAGCCCAATACAGAAGGATAACCATCATAATCGACTACAGCAATACACATCTTCCAACTACTCTACTTCAACTATCAACAATAAAAACACTACGGGCTATCCATGGCCAATAAATAAAAAATTGAATGACATTAAAATTAGAATATCAATTAGAATAGTCGTCAAGGCCAGCATTATCTATTCTACAGAAATGTAATTCTGTTTGACGATGAAGAACGGAAGCACTGATGGAAAGTGTACTCTTATGATCCACCCTTTGCATCAATCAATCAATCAATGTCGTCTAAGCTAATTTTTTTCTCCTTTCCTTTCCATTGGATGGGGATAGCTTACGTTGATCTCTAACGTAGAGAGAAGTGGATAGTAGCTTTGGGGCTCCATTCTTAAAGTGGTCGATTTTTTTTCCAGTCAAGGATGATTTGAAATAGTTTTCAGTTGGATATTTTATTCATTATCGTGTTCAATTTGAGATTAAATGATGGCATCGTGCTCATAAACGAACATTCTTTCTCGTTTTGAACTGAAATTATCATTTCCGTTTTACTTTCTCCTATCCCTAGAACAAGATTGTTCTCAGTTTGATATTTGATAGCATCGTGCTCATAAACGAACATTCTTTCTCGTTTTGAACTGAAATTATCATTTCCGTTTTACTTTCTCCTATCCCTAGAACATGATTGATCTAGTTATAATAATAATTAAATTAATTGACATGACGATGTAAATACGATTCAATGTTGGATAGAAGATCCATGTTAATGGAGGGATGTACAGTCTATTGCCTACTGTGGCAAAATTGGCTTTCAATGGATTAAATGAACTTATCCATTTTACTCTACTACAATAGTATCCTCGCCAGTGAACAGCCACTTTTAAGCAAGAATTTTTTCTCCTACAAGTCCTTAAATTGAATCTACTTTGACATAGGTTAGAAGGACAGTCAAGAATCGATAAACACAGTACAGTAGATGATCTACCCGTAGGGAATAGAAAAATCGACGGTCTAATTAGTCTTATGACGGAATGAAAATTGAATTCATTCCCCAAAAATAATAAAATTCACTCCTCTAATATCAATCTGTCATTCTGTGAACATACTCTTCCATCATCGACATACAAGAACAGTCAAGAATCGATTCACTAGAAATTGATTTATCATCCATGTAAAAAAGGAATGGGCAGCCTGTTCAATACTAAAACAGAATTAAAATACTACTCATTAAAAGATTGATTTCATGGTGAACATACGCGTACTTTTACATAGACGATAGACTAGCAAAAAGTCCATTTACTCTACCATATTCAATTTGATATATCATCAATGTAAAAGTAGTCAATACGACAATAAAATGGAAAATCGATTTCATTCAAAATTGATTCCATGGTCAATAAATCGATACTTTTACATATCAGGTATAGTAGCCAAGAATCAAATTACTGCTGTATTCCATGGACATATCATCGATGTAAAAGGGGTAATCTGCTCAATCCGATCATAGAATTGAAATTCTATCTCATTCAAAGTTGATTTTAACCTAAACATACGGATCCTTTTTTTTTAACATAGCCGGTACACTAGTTAAGAATGGATTGACAATCCTATTTAATGGATCCATATATAAGAGAAATCGAAAACCGATTCAATTCATTTAAAATCCATTCTATCTCGTAAAGATACTTTGAAATGGCCGGTAGGATAGTCAAAAATCGAGTAATGAAGGATAGCACAACCTAAATGCCATGGCTACGTCTGGTGTTTTTTTTTTTTATTTATCATTTCTTTTATACAAATTGAATGGTAGTAAAAGCCATGCTGAACTGTGGATTATCACGAGATAGGCATAGATACACTACATATGTCTATCATCATGACATTGAATTAGGGACATATTGAAAATGTACATAAAGTCCAGCTAGATGATTTCAAAATCGGATCAATATGTACCTTTCTGCAAGAATTAAATAAACATGTCATGTTATGACCACTATAGAAAGCCCATCAACAGACTGTTCGATCTTCAGCAAACTTGAATTACTCCATTGAATTCAGCGATCTTCAGCAAACTTCAATTACTCCATTGAATTTGCTGATCCTGTTCGTGTCTATATGTTCTATACAAGTCTACGACTCCCATTTCCATTAGTGAAGCAGAAGGAAAGTTAATTTACGGTAACAAACATTTGACGCAATGCTACATAATACGTATGTTAAAATAGTTCATGAGCATACGATGGCAGAATCGATTTGTTAAGGGATACTAATATGAAAAGGAAACTACTACAGCCATTTGGTTAACTACTTTCTGTAAAGACTGTAGATTGAGCGGGTGTCCTTTTTGATGGCCAAAAAATCAGTGGCTTACAATAATTAGAATTAAAGGCCTATTTCAACATACGTCTAGGAGAAATTTCGTTACTCTATTCTATGTAGACTTGCCTTACTGTCCAGTCGATGACGATCAATATCCATCATAAACTCGTGGTTAACATAACATATTGCACAGTACGTTATTTATTTATTGAACGCCTTGATGAAATTCTGCATACGATTTCTACTACTTGTGCAATGGCTGAGTTGAATAAATGGATATAGCCAATGATAATAAAATAATAATTTACTGCCATTGATGCCATAATCCACCATGGGATTATGGCTATAATTACATCCTGTCTCTTACAGACTACCAAAAGTACAAGATAATTGACTAATATGAATCGCAAATCTGATTAGCATTCAATACCAAGCAATCGCTTTCATAAATAGAATTGATCATTCATTCCTATTTTTCTTCCAATGAACAAATAGGTCTACATATCCAGTGGAAGTAGGCAACTGTTTACTTGTACTTTGTATGCAGTACTTAATCCCTTCAGTAGTTGGACCCTCAATTTTTTTTTAAATATCTACGTAGTCTACTAACTACAAGTAGAAAATTATTTGATCCTAATTGATCAACATTCCATAACTAAGTAATCCTCTTTAATTCGGTAAATCATTCATCTTCATATTCTTCAGACTTACTAAAATATCTACAAACCAACCGCAAACAAATCATTAGCAGACGATGGTCTACTTGTACTTGATCAATCGTAGCCTACTAACTACAAGTAGAAAATTATTTTGATCGTAATTGATCGACATTCAATAACTAAGTAATCCTCTCTAATTCGGTAGATCATTCATCTTCATTTTCTTCAGACTTACTAAAATATCTACAAACCAACGACAAGCAAATCATTAGCAGACGATTGCCTACTTGTACTTGATCAACATTTAAAATCAAGCAATCTCTTTAACGTAATGTGTCCGTTCATCTCCATTTTACGACAAGTGTATAAAAAAAATTGTCGACGCACTTAAACTAGAAGTAGGCAACCGTTGGCTAGGGGCCATCAAGATCGATCTAATATGGACGATAATACTGCACATTTATAAATACAGTAAATAACTACGCAAAGTCAATCAAAAATTATCATTATATTAACGGATTGATACAGTATCGTGTTGAAATTCATTAATAAATAACAACTCTTTAAATAATGCCTATCTACCGTACTCTATCCTTCTTATGGTGTAAGAAATTTTTAAAACTCAACACTCAGCAAACTGTCGATGCGAATAAAATAATAACTCCTGTAGAAATCTACCTACTGCTTTATACTGTAAAAGACGGTAGTTAAATTATAAAATGTTTTATTCGTTACTCTTATTCTAATCTTTCCTTAGTATAATCAACAGTAGCCAATTAAAAGAGTAATAATTGTATGTCTCTGTTTTAACACCATGTTCAACTAACACTTTCTGCAGTGATTTTAATACGCTGCTGTACTATAAAAATTATCGCCTCTCTTAGCCAATTCTGTTATAAAAAAAAAATAAAAATTACATCTTATTAGTCGACATACCTTACTCTATTGATAGAATTATGTAATGATAATATTTAAAAACGATATTATAATTTGATATCAATAATATCTTTTGGCCTCTCAATTACATCATTTTATATATTATTTATACAGTACCGTCAAGTGGATTTATTGCTGAATCCTTTGCTGATTTGCAACAAAATGGTTTTACAATGAGTAATAGCTCACTTATGCCACGGAGGAAATCAGCTCAGCTCAAGCCTAAATATGATGACGAGAGATATGAACCAACACCTGGTGGTCCATTTTCGGCATTAATTCCTAATATGTGGCCTCAAGAAATTTTAATGAAAACAAATTTGGTAAATACATGATTTATCTTAAAATTAAAAACAACAAAATTAGAATCAGAAATCTCTTCATTATCATAGGCTTATTAATTTCGGAGTACATTATCGTATTGTCGTATACTGTATAGTGCTTATAGAAGAAAAATTTCTCTATAACTTTAACTTTAATTAATAAACTATATGTAATGGTGCAGTTATTTGTACAACATATAGTGTAATATGCCATGGTTGATGATAGCGTAGCAGTAGAACTCATAGCAACTTAAGTTTGAAAATCTTTACGTGATATGAAATTTAATATATGCTACCGTCTCCATAGAGTGAGGAAGGTTATTCACCGCCCGATTTTTCTTATGATGAATTTGGATTTCTTGTAGAAAATAAAGGTAAATGATACAGGGGTCGCTCTCGAATAAAGCTTCTTGTAAATATTGTACTTCATTGATACCAGTATGGCCTATAATTTTTATTTCTTCAACGGTAGTTACATCGCCAATAAGCAATCACGTCGGTATTTTAGATAATATTTGCAACTTTTTACCCTTTTTGCGTTACATAACAGGTCTGGAACCAACAAGAAGTTCTCTTGCTAATGAAGATTCATCATTAAAGCTACGATGGCAAGCATATTTAGAATTTACACAAAATGGCCAACTAGAGGCGCTTACATGGGATAAGGTACATTATTGCTCAAGTATTTCCAGAAAAATTATAATAATTGAAAAATACTCTCATTCTTATGGAATAATTCTAATATCGAATATTGTTGCACTAATCTACAGATAGATCCCATGCTCCCTCGCTCCGATAAATTGCACTCATTACTGAAAGAAGGAATTCCACATTCTTATAGGCAGCAGGTACATTACTATTTAATAACATTGTTCTTTTAATGCTATACTTAGATACTAATCAATTTTCGTTACGAAATTTAAAAATAGTTATGGATGAGAATATCAGGAGCTTTGAAGAAGAAACAATCTAATGATATATCATACCAGGTTAAACCCAACTTTACTGCAATAGCTGTGTATCCTTTTAGGTCAATTGAATGTAAATATAATCATAAATTATCCTATTGAAATTCGATAGGAAATTATTCGTGCGACGTCCGATAGTACAGCTCTCTCTTCAAAGCAGATCGAAAAGGTAATGGGGAACAACATTACTAATCTCGATTCGCTTTATAAGCTATATCTAATTCATGAAAAAATAAACTACCGTATTCTTAATGGTAGAACAATTGTAGATTATATAGATAAATACTTTAAAATAGAATCAACAAAATGAACAGTATTGCACAAACAGCTTTATTCAAAGTTATTTCGACATCTAACTTACAAACACTTTATTTTTAATCAATTGCAGGACCTCTTAAGAACTATGCCAACAAATGCCTGCTTTAATAGCGTATATAGTCCAGGAATTACAAAACTTAGGAGGATTTTGAAAGGCATCGCGTGGTTATATCCCGATATTGGATATTGCCAAGGCACAGGAATGGTAAGACTCTTCAAGGTTTTATGTTTGCATCTTTCGTTGTCAGAGAAACCCTTGCCAAAGCATACCGAGCAATATTGTATCAATTCACTAAATACTAAATAGGTTGCAGCTTCTTTCCTACTATTTCTTGAAGAAGAAGACGCTTTTTGGCTGCTAGCTACAGTTATGGAGGATTTAATGCCTTCTTCCTATTATTCAAGCACATTAATTGGAGTACAGGTATTATTAGAAATTTCTCCTCAGAAAATAATCATTTGCAAATCTCTATTTACTCCTACTTCATCTCATAAATCTATACTTCCGTAATGAAATTTGTGTTGTCTTGTTTTGTTAATGAACCTCTGTAGGCTGATCAAAGAGTTTTGCGTAAGCTTGTAACAGAAAAATTACCTGAACTGGATATAGCTCTTAAAAACAATGATATCGGTATAATTACAATTATCATTACGTAAACTAACCATATGGTCATATGATTATCATATATAATTATTTAAGTACTTTCTGTAACCTTTTATAATAACAATGCTATACTGTTCATTTCGTCTTAGAATTATCTCTGATTTGCTTACATTGGTTCCTGACCGCATTTGCCAGTGTAGTACAGACTAGAGTACGTAGCACTATTTAAAATATCTGTAGGATTTATTAAGTATCTAATCCTAACAGTCTGCAGTTTACTCTAAATACATTGAACCTTATATGTGTAGGTCCTTTTGCGCCTTTGGGATTTATATCTTTATGAGGGCTCCATAGCTCTGTTTAAGTTTACACTTGGTATGCTACATTTAAGAGTAAGTATTTTACAGCTTATTCTTACTAATCTACTTAGCTATGCGACTTCATATCCACTAATCTGCTGTTTTACTTCATCAAATGGTTATAGCAAAAAGATTTACTATCTTTAGACAATTCTGCTGAGATATTCAACATGCTTTCTGACATTCCATTAGACGTAGACGATGTTGAAAAGCTGATAGAAGTAAATACGCCTTTTATGCTTTAATGATGCGCTAAATTTGATATTAAGTTAATAGCAATTTGGTATTTTAACAGACTTGCTGACTTAAATAATATTTTGATGTAATCATGCAAGTCGCAACACTAAAATTATGTATTTTATTTATTTACTTTATCAGGCTTCTTATACAATCGCAGGTGATCTATCAGTAGATACTATTGAGATCAGCCGTCGAAAGTTTCTAGATTTACTTGTTGCTGAATTAGGATCATTACTTACGAACGACGACGGGGAAACATTATCGAAATCGGTTAGCGTGTAAACAAGTATTCTGGAGATTCAGTATGCTTTTGGTTGTTAATTGTTTGATAATTATATGCAACGCATTAGCAAATGAAACAACGAAATATTGAGGATTACAGAAGAAGAAAAAACGGTTTCTTGGGTGACATATTATGTATAAATGATTAACATACTTTTATTATTGCAAGTAAATATCTTTTCGATTTTAATTTCTAATCTTACAATTTTCTTACATCTACTTAGCAAACTGTCTTACAAGAAAAAAGCAATCAGCAAACTGGGCTAAAACGAAAAACGTCAGGCAAACTGGTATTGTAGCATCCTAACTTAAGAATATCTCTAAAACGACCAATCAGAGATGAAGTTATTTTAATACTTTTAATAATGTTTCTAATACTAAGAATTAGTAGCAAATCTACGAGAATGTATCATGCAAGTTGCTAGGCATTTTCAGGCTGCAAAATCGAAAAAGGTTGGTGTAAAATAAATTTTAGAACGTTATCGTTATACTATCAAATTTTAAGCTATTTCTTGCTCATTCTATGACCCTTTTCTCAGAAATATTAACTCAAAATTAGTGTCATATCTATATCATTCATTGCCTTTTTATCCAATCTTGTTTGATTTGCTATAAAGGCACTAGTCCCGGACTACTCAGTAGAAAGCCACAGGCGTGATTACGAACAGTTTGCTACTGTATCAAGGTGAGCATCTGTTAAACACGAACTGATGTATCATACTTTGCTACAAATGGAAAAGTTATTTAATTATACTACAAAATTTTATAGGAACCGACTTCGTCGTGCTAGAGCCATACTAGATTTTGACGGACATGATGATAATGAATTAGGCTTCAGAAAAAACGATATCATAACAGTGAGCATTCAAGCTAACAGATAATTACGGTTGAATTTTGTCGTTACAAGGGTAACCTATTGATTTTAATATAAAAAAAACTACAGATAATTTCACAATCGGATGATCACTGCTGGGTTGGAGAGCTGAACGGTTTAAAAGGTAATGGAATAGCTGTAAATAATATGCTGCTTTAAAAACATTTTCAATTTCTTTCCACGTTATATTTAAAATAATATGAATTCTTTTTTCAGGCTGGTTTCCTGCTAAATTTGTTGAACTCCTTGATGAAAGAAGTAAAGAGGTTTGGGCAGGATTAGTTAACAAGACGATCATTTATTTAAATTGCAGGCACACTATTTGCAGCAATTAACTTTTTTATTTTATAATTTTTAGTATAATGCTGCTGGTGATGACAAAATTACCGATGTTATCGTTCCATTAGTACGTGGCAGGTAAATTATTTATAATACAACTGATGTCATCAAATATTATTACGCGTAGATATGACAGATTAATTAATTGTAGGTAATTTCCAAAGTAAACATCACATTTATGCAATTCTTTTGATCTCCTGTACATGATTTACGAAGTCTAAACGATTTTATGCTCACATTTACAGATTATGTGATGCTCTCTTAGCGGTCTTTCAGCATGGAATAACTAAGCCGTCTGTCCTAGGAGCAAAATGTCACCCATGGGCTTTTATAGAAGAGGTATGCTTAACCTTCTGAAATAAATACTGCAAATGTTAATATTATAGGTTCGTTTTAGTAAGTTTTCCCTTAATAGTATTCATGTATTAGTATAATTCAAGGTTAAGCTTTAAAGTATTCCTTGCGTTTAAACCTCTGATTATATTAGGTTTTTATGTAGAATATAAATTTTTATGTTATCTATATATGACTTCATTTTGTAGGCTAGCATTAAAGAAATAGAAAGAGATTACCACTCGGTCTTTTCTCGCCTTGTATTATGTAAAACATATAAGTAAGTAATCAAAATCGACTACGTCATGGAGTATTCTCACAGATTTTTTCAATTTAAAGTTTCTACCTCTGGTAATGTTGCATTAATAACCCAAAATTTCATTATTCAGGCTAGATGAAGACGGCAGAGTATTAACTCCTGAAGAGATATTATACCGGGTAAATAGTTCCGAATTATTACATTTAATAGAAACATTAACTTTCTTCATTCTTGCAATCTATTCGAGGAGTCATTGTGAGAAGTTATTCATATCACGCACATCATGTTTCAAGAATTTTTAAATAAAGATTCGACTATTTTACTGTAATTCTCTAGTTGTTATTAGAAATACACATGATAGATTCAATATTTGTTGATATTATGTCAATTTCATGCTTTATAGGCTGTACATTCCGTAAATATAACACACGATCAATTGCACGCGAGTATGGATATGAAGGTATCGTCTACTGTAGTACTACTAGATGTGGATATTACGTATATCATTATAGGACAATATAAAAGTTCCTTACAATGTTGAGTGATTATAATTTGTTTATTTTTGGGGACAAATCTTAGTTTCGATCTCTCATCTGCATCGGACTAAAGTAAGAAATGTTTGATATTACTTTACTGTTCATTTCCGTAAAATATGTCAGCTAATTTTAATATAATAATTTGAATGTAGCGAGCAAGTTTTGCATCTATGGCTAGAAATTCTTTGTTCTTGTGAAGAAGTAGTAGCGAAATGGTATACAAAAATATTACTTTACTAGCATAATCTATAGAATATTACAATAAATAATATTCATCTATTACTTGCTGTTGTATTATCACGACAAAGGTACGAAGCCGCATCATTTCTACGTAGTCCTGGATGGATACAAATTAAGTGTGAATTAAGGTACGTCAATTTTGTTCCAAACAGTATTACTAAATCTAAGGAAGCTATTTGTTTTATTCTATGACGTAATCTTTTTAACAAAGTTTCATCTTGTTTTGTAGAGTTTTATCGAATTTCTCTTTCAACTTATCCGCAGATTACGAAGTTTCGAAAGATGTAAATATTAATTGTTATGTACACCTAACTTTTTGACCTTAATCAGTTAATGGAAATACTGTACCACTCTTTTATCACTGTTCCTTAGCATATTCTTCTTTATTCTAGACTAATGTTCCAATGAAACAGAATCTCTGCGATATGTTGTTAAAACATCACCTTTTTAGCTGGGATTTGTAAATTCTTGGTTACCTCATTTTCTTTACGCTTTGCTAAACTAAATCTGAATTTAATTATTTTTTTCTTATACGCTCATAACATATGAGCAACATTATTCAAGGAAACAAATATGCAGTAAGTAAAAAATTTGAAGATTAGTATACAGTTTACACGATAAAGGACGACGTCATGTAGCTACTTGATGTCAACCATACATGACTACTACGGCTGTTTTAATATACAAATATGAATATTGGTAGGCATTAACCAAAGGCCTATATTTTGCTGGCCGGTTATATATTTGACACGATATGTCTGTACAATGTTATTAAAACAGCTTGTACAATGATGCAATCGTTGGATTGCTTGAAATACATATAAAATGAAATTCTAGACAAATTTACGTAGAATTTAGGCATATTATACTATATGATAAGGTTTATATTTATTTAAATATCGAATTAAATAGACAGTATATCAACGTAACGCTACTCAGAATAGAGTATCGATTATAGTAAATTTAGTTAAGTTTCGAGATAACAAAATCGTTAAAGTATTTTTGAAGATTTCTTTGAAATACTGTACACAGATGAAAGCTTATTTTAAATTGCTATATTAGAATGCTCCAAAGAAAATGTCAATGTTTATATTACAGCGATATTATTAAATCGAATTTATCATTATCGGATAGTTGTTCAGAGATTTATGTTAATCTTAACAATAATAAAACAATAAAGTACATATATACTCGTATACCAAAATATTGCCTTCCGAAAACTCTGATTTACTGAGATTTTTGCTATCTTGAAGAAGTTTTATTGCAATGGTCCTGTCCGAGTACAAAATTTACGTCAAGTTTAGCGATACACATGAGCAATTTGCACTACATGCATGTTATCAAAAATTACCTCTACTTTGAGTTTAGCATATTTTGCATACATGTACCTGTAGAAATATCTGGGCTAGATTTGCAATTCGAGGATTACTCGATGAAGCATAACTCTCCATATATCCTATAATAGATTCTATTACTATTTCTTTATACCGATAAAAGTGAAATATAAATTGCAATAATTAGCTAATACTGAGTGATCAATTTAGTGCTTAAGTGCTCTATCTATTTGATATGAAAAGGATACCATAAGTATTATCACCTACGGTTTCAATAGACTTACTGCTCTTGGTTTCTGGACATACTAGATAATATAAAGTTGAAATTGCATTGATAACTGTTTCTTCGTTTTCACTAGAAATAAAAATAGACAGGATTCAAGACGGAATTGTAGTATTACAGTAGAACTACGTCTGTTGACGATATATATAGTATAGGTTTAGTTTACTTTACCTTGATAAGCAATTAGTTATTAAGGATAGTCCATCGTTGGCTATTATAATATCGCGATTTTCTTTATCTGATCAAAGTATAAGCATATTCAGTATTACATTTACAATTTAGTTACAATAGAACAGCTTCAGCGGCTGTAACCAGGAGATTATCCAAGAATTTACTAATTTATTAGATTATGGATAACAAGTCTACATCTGAGATTATTTCGATATCTACCATCTGGTAATGTAAATGCATAAGACTTGCAAGTACTTCAAATTTTATCAACAAGTCTTGGGTATTAAAGATTTAACGTTACCTAAGCAAAGATTACAAAGTCCGCCAATACCAAATTGAATAAGTTTGTCATTCGATTCTGTTAGCATGTCTGAATTAATCAAGAGAAAAATGATAATTAGCAGGGTAGTTATCTCGTTTGTAAGGATACATGCATTCTACATAGGTATTTCGCAACCAGCTATTCAAGTATATAGTAGCATATACATAACTGATGCTTAGATAGTGAATGGTTTACAGGACTTACGACATTCAGTATGATAGAGTTAAGGTCAAATATTAACAAGATAGGAAGTACATTTACAAGAGCTACAAATTTTAAATGTAATTTCTAAATTACGTCCACCATACATTCATACGTAAGTAAATATTGTAATTACATTATCAACACGTTGAGCAGGTTTTCGATCTGAATAGTCAAATGATGATGTATTATGACCGTAAAGGAGATGTTATATTTATAGCTCCATATACGTAGGAACATGTAAAGTAGTCGCTATTGCGTACTTCAGTACTTACCTATAAATAAATCAGTTACATTGAGTTGCCTTAAGTAGTCATAATTGATTGGATCATATGCAAAATTAGCTAGGTTAGCTAGGATTTGTTCCCTGGATTCTATATTAATCATAAACAAAGTAAAATAATGTCATCATTACGACCCTTCATCAAATTAATGGACAATATTCGATTTGAAACTATCCGATAGGAGAAGTTCCTTTAAAGTTGTTTTGCAAATGCTTGAACAAGCATTAGACAGAGAGATCAAATAAATTAGATAGCTTTTATATTACGATTTTTCTTTAATTATATTAGTAGAATCTACTCTATCGAATTATCCAATACGATGAGTTATATTAAGATTATTTTGCAACCACTTTCAACATATCGGCTATAGAGGTTCTATAGAGCTTTTTCTTTGCAGTAGAGAAGACGAAAGCATTCCATAGTTTCTCTATTACGATTCTTCTGTGATTACTAGAATCTATTCTATCCAACTATCCACTACGATGAGTTGTATTATAATTACTTTGCAACCCACTTTAAGTGTATCAGCTATAGAAGTTTCATAGAGGTTATTTCACAATAGAGAAGGTGTTTTAAAAACATTAGATAGCATCTATATTACAATTCTTCGTTCATTAATAGAATCTATTTTATCGAATGATCCAATACGAGGAGTTTTACTAAAACTATTGTACAATTACTTCCAAAATAATAGCAAGAGAAGGAAAGTTGCCTAGAGCTTCTATTGCAGCAGAGACGTTGAAAACAATTGGATAGCTTCTATGTTGTGATTTTTCATTTTAATTGATAAAAACTGTCCAATCAAATCATCCAATACGACCAGTTCTATGCAATTTACTTTTATCAATACTTTCAAAAGCATTAGCTAGAGAAGATTTCCTAGACGAATTGTATACTTATAATTTGTTCGCTTGTATACGACTATTTTCACATACCATCTTTATGTGTATCTTGAAATTCAGTCACAAGAGCTTGTAAGTATTCGAATCTACCTCGGCCAAATCGGCCAGTTTTTTCTTCAATTCGTTTTGCATTTGTAAACATGATTATCGTGGTCCAATAGGTTGCACCTTGAGCAAATTGACTAATTTAGTTCCATTTCCATCATGAGAATAAATGGCTGGCAGTTGCCTAGATACTTCTTTTAAGCAAGTGATAAATACTCCGTCTCACTTTTACCTATAGGAGTATGTGCTTATATTCTGATAGTACAGTATAGCCTGGCAGAGCTATTTGATACAGTATACTATCTATGAGCTTAGTCTGCGAGTACTTGGCAAAGTATGAATGAGTGGATAAGACTGTGTAAAATTAGTGTCCTATTATTGTCTTCTTTTCTGTCCAAATAGAGTGTCTAATACTGAAGAAAGCTACCACTCTTTGTATGACAATTATTTTGCACAGTAACCAAGTTGGATAGAATTACCTTCGTTTTAGCTCAGTTGAAATCAAAATTTAACAGTCCTGGAGAGAACAGTGTTGTGTATACCTTATGTCCAATTTCGCTAGATTTTATTTACGATCAAGTTTAATGAAGAGTCAGTTTTTCATTCTTTCGACATCGCTATAACATCGTAGTTCTATAAACTGCTTATACAATATATCAATTTCGATCTACTTTACTGAATTTGTATGGACAGTATCACTAGCATGCGCTACATAACAGTCTGTTCGTTGTTCCTAATCGCAAATCGAGTGTTGATGGTACTCTCATACTGTACGTCGATTGGGATTCAATTCTAATGAATTTGTATGGCAATTTTCATTGGTATGCGCTATATCATCGTTATATCGGACGGAACTGAGAAGTGGACGACAATGAACTCTCTTCATACGGTCCACCCATTTGGATAGACTATAGTGGATTTGTATGCACACTTTGACTTGTTTCCGAATATTCCCTACAGAACTATTCAGGCACTTTGTCCTGGGTAATAATTCAATATTGACATAACATGGGAAAATGGAGTATGGAGCTATAGAGGGGGAAAAAAATGCCAAGAAGATATGGAATGGCTTGTTATAATCGTAAAATTGTTCTCTTTCCTCCTTCATCTTATCCTTCAAGGAGATTGAGAAATAATTTCATTCATGATCAATAATTGATCCAAATGAATCAGTGTGTGTGGTCAAGCATTAACTGAATCGTTTCAAATTCACAAAATATCCACGAATTGTAAGCGATGAAAGCTCACAACAGGCTAATTCCATCATTGGTAGAAAGATATGAATGGAATCCAATAACTGCTATTCCATTCATGATCAGCAGTTATTGGATTCCATTTATGGACAGTTTGGCACTGCCCATTATGATAGTTGATTGATTTCAAACATGTAGAAGGAAAGGGACAGGTGATATAGGCAGGTATGCTATAGCCTACTAGAAAGGTGCATACTTAGTGGCCAAGATCGAAGCCTAAGGAAAATACATTGCAATCGTTAATAGGTCAAGAACTTATTCTTATGTGAGAAATAAATTAATTGAAGGGCTATACCATATCGTACTTGAAAGGTAAATACTTATAGCCAAGGTTTAAAAATAGGATACATTCATAACCGGTGAAAGACCAAGAATGGCCTAAATCTTGTTGATGCTTTACAATTGAATTCATAGACTACAATATCACATCTTGCTTGAAAGGTGAATATTTATAGCCAATGTATAAAAAAGGAACACTCTAGAACCGGTAAAAGATCAATGGCAATCTAGATCTTAATGATACGGTAGAATGGATCGACTGCTATATCATGTCTTACTTGAAAGATGAGTAATTATGGCCAAGCTATAAAAAATAGAATATATTTACAGTCGGAAAAGGTCAATAATACTAGCCTAAATCTTATTTATGCTTAGGTCATGTCTTACCTGAAAGGTAAATAATTATATCCAAGATATAAAAAAGGAATACTGCATATTTATAGTCGGTAAAAGATCAAGAATAGCCTAGATCACAATGATCCTCTACAATTGATTAACTGCTAGATCATGTCTTACTTGAAAGGTGAATAGCAACGCTTAAGATATAAAAATAATAATATATTCATAGCCGGTAACATGCCAATAACAGTCTAGATCTTATTGAAGCTTTGCAAATGAATTTTATCGACTGCTATAGTATCCATTGCTGGAAAGGTGAATATCTGCGCCCCAATTTAAAGAAATGATACTTTAGAACATGTAAAAGTAGTGTATCCTGTCGTCGAACAAACGATCATACTAGACTGTGAGACTAGTACTATTACTATAACTAAATTCGTAAGAAAGGTTTATCTAAGCTCAAGTTATTGCGTTAATACTGGCGTAAAAGTGATTAGCCTTTGCAGATAGATATCTTCTTATTACATTCTAAAAGATTAATGTCAACTTAGATCTGATTCAAGCGTTAGAAATGAACTTATTGACTGAGATACGATGTCTTAATAAAAGATGTGAATGCCGCTGGCTAAGATGTAAAAATACATACATTATAACCAATTAAAGATTAATAGCCGTCTCGATCTTATTCAAGCGTTAAAAACGAATTTATTAACCCATACGCCATGTCTTACTAGAAATGTGAATAACTATGGCTGAGATGTAAAAAGAAAAGCAATAGCTTACAACCGGTAAAAGGTCAATAACAGCCGCAACCCTATTCATCCGCTAGAAATGAATTTATAGACGGACATTTCATTAACCTAGACAATTCGTCATTAAACATCAATAAAGTAGAAGGAAATTGCCAGGTGATAAACTAAGTTATGATATCAATATTATACTAGTAAGATATACTAAATGATAGAGTCATCAATACTGAGAATCAATACACCTTTATTAAAATTATAATGAGATCATCCAATAACAACTGTTTTGCTAACATTTTACATTCATGATTGAACAATTTTTTCTTCATTTTTAACTTATTAAATTACAAAAGTATCCCTTAATACGTTAATAATAGACGTAGCATATCATATAAAAATGATCTGGATAATTACCGATCTGAACGAGCTAAATTTATATTTACGATCCATATTATCTATCTGCCAATAAATTTACACCTTTTTCTATTACTAACTCGTAAAGGATAGCCGAATTTACGTTCTTATATCTTACCATACTATGACCATGATATAACCATATAGTTTGAAATAGCGACACGCATTTTCTACTCTAAATTGCACCGGTCAACCTTATTAAATCATGATATCACACTCTCGATCTAAAAAAAGAAGTACTATTCAAATATTGTCCTCAGGCTTAAACGTCTTAAAATAACAATTCATTGTTATAAAGATATTAGATTAAAAGCTTCAATTATGCAATATAATGATCAAATGTCTTATTGTATATAAATTAATTATAAATATTTTAATTGTTTGACCAGAAGACTACATAGTGATGACTGAAAATATATCTTAAAAGCGATAAAATCAATTCTAGACTTTTTGACCTAAAAAAGTCAATCGATGATAGAACATGCACGATATTTTCTTCCAACTTTGCGACAGCCTCGTTAAATAATAAATTCGAATTATATACATATATCCTAATCAATGAACTAAAATAATACACGATAATGACAAAAATTTTAGAACGATAATGAAATTATAAACATCAATCTCAAACTTTAACGTTAATATTTTCATATAAAAAGTTAATCAATGAGCATACTGTATATAAGAGAGTATCCTCTCTAACCCTAAACAAATTTCATACTATCATTTTCGCACTTTACAGGCAGTGTATGCTAAATTTTCTGATGCTAATTTAACAAAAGAAGCTCCGCCGTAATTAACTTATCATGAACTATGAACATCTAGAATACAGTAAGTATCGACATAAATTAGATGTGACTGAAAGCCTCTTCAAATTGATAAATCAACTACGTTCAATTTGCTTCTATTTATCAATCCTTTCCATTCAAAAAAATAGCAACCGCAAATAATGATAATAGGAACAATTTTTAAAACTTGTAAAATATTTTATATATTAAAAGGTAAGAATTTAGCTACCAACATTGGTAATGCAATAACTCATAATGCGATGTTATCTAACTCAGAAGAAAATTAACAGCTTAAAATATAAAACATATCTAAAATGCTTTATTCTCATGCCCATTATCTCCAAAAATGATACAGAATAAGGCATTTGATACACTATACCGCAAGACTTAATTAAGCAATAAAGAAAGAGTCTGAATCCAATGGCAACACTACAATAAAATTCTGTTTCTTAAAATGAATAACAAAGTTCAGGAATTTTTATTATGAATTGTAATTAAAATTATCCAAAAGAATGCTTATGAAAACAATCCGTTATGTGGGAAAACGGCCATCGATATTTTGGAATATTTATTTAATTCTACCTACGCCTCTATTCCATTATAGTAATTAAAAAATTGCCTTATAGTTTCAGATAGAATATATTATGCAATCAGACAAAAACAAAATAGAAAATTTTATACTTGACGATTAAAATGGATAGTATGATGTCGAATTACAGTTAATGCAAATATCGATAATCAACTTTAGAATATAGAGCTTTTATTTATTGTATATTATTATGAATTAGAGCGACACGTTATACTATCCATAAAGACGAATCAATTATAAATGATCAAGACTTTAGAATATATCTATCTATCTCTCAATTCCTTATATTATTCATGACTACGATGCTATACAGAGTAATGACGATAATTGTCCACGATTCAATCAAAATAAGGAAAGCTCCTGAAGAGAAAATAAATATAAAATAACGATTAACTTTAAAAATTATAGCGGTATATTAATTAATAGATTTAACAATAACAACATGAAATCAAGTACATCGAATATCCTTGATTTTAATAATATCTGCCAATTATTTTATATGTTCTTAGTTAAAAATCAGCAATGATAACCAATATCTTACCTTAACATTTTAAGTGAATCGATTATCGTCTTAAAATAATTGCGTTAACATCATCGTATTATATGTAGCTTATATTTTAGCTTATTTTATTTCTATACACCTGCCAGAAATTAAGCAGATGTTACACCGTCATTTTTTTCAATTTAATATAGGCAATATAACGCAATTTACGACTCAAAACGATAGAACTCATTTACAATTCCTAAGAACGATCGTCAACATCCTTCCAAATAGATCATGCCTAATTATTTATTACATTAGTTATTTAACCACTTTAGATAACATAATAGCAAGAAATGCAACTTGTCAACAGCCATGTGGAAAAATTTCCAACACCATCCATAAATTCAACACTTATCTGTATTGGAGAGAATAATATTAAAATGAATTACGTTGATCTTAAGTCAATATTGAACTTTAAATCCACAATGATGATTCCCTTCTTTCCTGCCAGGCAATCCCGATCATAAAGTATAAATATCCCGTAAAACTTGAACACCTCTGTTGTTGCCTCAACATCTTCCATTTGAATCAATTTAATTACCTTACTACATCAATCCAGACCGAAAACTTCTCATCGATATAAACCATCACAATATTTTAATTTATTTTGTCCCATTCATTGCTAACATTGATTGATATCCAGTAAACTACCGGTCTAATAAATTACCTTTTACCCTTTCTATTATCATAATTATTAACCAGCTATCGACGATCTAATGGCAGCATTACCATCCGCATTTAAATCGTCATTAAGTTATCTACCGGTACCGATATTCACTCCTAGTAATCCACCATTACTTGCACCAACACAACCAACTAACAACCTAGGCCCATTACAATTAACAAATTCTTTACGTAATACTATAACACCAGCCCATCAACTTTCAACGTTACCGCCGACATCGCTAACTTCACTGCCATCATCGACTAATGCAATCGGATCTCAGCCTCATCAACAAGAAACCATCTTAAACAATAATCATCATGGTCTTAGCGTTGGTAATTGTAATAATTCTCCTACTAATAGCCACGATAATGTGGTCAAAAATATTGCCATATATTCCGCAAAACAGTTAAGTAAGCTCAAACGATTTCTAACCACTTTACGGCAATTTGGATCGGATATTTCACCTGAAGTTGGCGAAAAAGTACGTGGTATTATTCTCGATTTAGTTAATGCTGCTCTTAGTGTAGACGAATTTCAGCATAAATTACAGGATATCACCAATTTTCCAATCCGTCAATTTGTTGCACAATTCCTTCGATCTACTATACCATTACTTCGTCAAGAATTATCAGAATGTGCTCAATTAAGCATCCGACCTTCACTACCTTCGCTAAATTCGATTTATCCAACTCCTCCAACTACTCCTTACTATCATCACCGTCACCCATCGTCCCCTTTAGATTTCTATAATAGAAATTGGCCAAGCGGACACGCTGACTGTAAGTTAATGATGTATGGTCAAAATATTCCTACTCCAGCTCGTGTAGATCTTAAACGAAAAGGTCAGGATTAAGTTATGCTTTTATCGTCCTTGATAGCTATCCGTACTTATGCTACACATCTGTCTTGCTATAACTTTAATTTCAAAGGTTTTATATCTGTTGCAGAATATAATGAATCTCTAGCGGAAAGATTGGATAGTGAGAATTATCGGAAAAAAGGGAAAAATGATTCAGAAAATAATTTAATGCTTGATCAAGTTTTGGAGAAAATTACTCCTATGGCGCCCTATTTTCATGAGAATAGCAAAATTAATCCAGCATCAGCAGCCATCCTTTATGAGCCACAAAAATCGATTAACCGAACTAATAGCGATAAACAAGAAATACAAATATTAGCTGCTGCTGCGAATAAAAATGTTAAAGGTATAAGTTCAACGCTACGATAATACATTACAAGCGTAACTCAAGTTAGATTGTTAAAATCTTTGCAACATTACAATAATTATAGGAGCTGAAGTCAGCGAATTAGGAGATTTCTTACAATCGATGAAAGGTGTTGTGAGGAAAGCCGAAGGACTTCTAACAAAATTAAATCAACAATCGAATAAAAATGATCAGATAGAAGGTAAAGCGAAAAACAAGCAAGATTCTGACAAATATGAGGAAGAAGTGCAGCAAAAAGAAGAGTTAGAGCGATCACATTTAAATTCTCGGAATAGCGAGAAAAATGGTAATAATAAGGTTAGTGCCGACATATTGGGTATTGTGTTAGCTAAATGAATTGCAATATATTAATTTTCAAATCTTGTTATACATTAAACTCTTAAATTAGTATACAAATAAAATTTCGACATAGCAACTTACAGCAAAGACTATACCAACGTTTTAAAACCAGAATTTATTGTCATGCTAAATTTCTCATCAGAGCTTTTATTCTTTATACAATTTCAGGATGATCAAGATCGAAGTTCAGCATTTTCTCAAGTTAAAAATCAATCTGGATGCTGGCATTGTGGAAAAAAAGCTAGTGAAACATGCGGTGGTTGCAAGATTGCTCGATATTGCAGCGTAAGTTGCCAACATAAAGATTGGAATGTTCGTCATCATGTTGTTTGCTGGCAGTTACTGACACGCCATCCAAAGACAGATCCTAGTCTAGCTGCAGCTGATACATGCTATAAAGATACACGATTAGAGCCAAGGTGCAGTAAAGAAATTGCTGCTCAGAATTTAAAAAATTGTAGTGGAAAATCGCGAAAATCATAACCTACTCGTACGAGCATCATAATTTACCATTCAAATGATTAATTATCACATAACCAATGGCAGCAATAGATTTATCGTTGCCTATTGATTTGCAGAAGTTATATATAATTAATATCCAATAAAAACTGTACATAGTCATAGGAATGGCAGTCATTTCAGCTCCTATAATACAGAATTGAATGCATTTCTGCATCAAGCATAGGATATGCTATCCTGAAATTTTATCGTATTGGAATTAATATTCCTGTAGTTTATCATTAAAACTAGTGATAATAAAATTATGAAGTATTACGGGCATACTCGTATATTATATAACCAATAGCCAATCGTCATTATTAATATGGATTTCTAGGAGATCTAGAACTCTATGATATTAATAATGAGTAAGATTACATCTCTAAAAATCATTTGAAGCATCCATATTAAAGTAGCAGTTCAATAAACATTTTATTATCAAGAAGATAATTTGTTTGAAATGCATTTACCAATAAAATGTACTCTAGATATTTTGGTTGACCACGAAAAGATCATTCTGCAATCGATATTGAAATGTCTTCACACATATGAACTGTAATCTACGTTACATTATTGTGATGGAGAGTGTAAAAAGTGTATATTAAGTGCATGGACAAATAAGTAAAATATGCTCTTTATATTTTAGCTGACAAAGTAAAAATCATTCTGCAGTCGAAAATATCCTTCACGCAAATGGACTTTAGTCTACGTTCCATTATTATAATGAAGTGTAAAAATGCGCTATACGAGTATATAATTAGTTAAGGAGCAGATGACTTAATTCTCAGATGCGTTCCAGGCAGGATTTAAAATTGAGCAACTCTTTATTCACGTTCAGGCATATCTATCTCGTCATAATCGAGATGGCAATTACAAAATAACTTAGTTTGTTATGCAAGCTTTAAAGGTTACTTTACTTTACTGTTGATAACTCTACAGCATAACTGCAATATTTCTCTACTGCTTGTCAGTGCACCTTTATATAGAATACCATCGAGAGTTTGATGATTCAGAATGAGTAAATTGAGCAGTTATAGAGATCTATGTCATAGCATATGATGATAACCAATCGTAAAAGTCGTAGATACTATCATCATCTAAATACGATAACCTATATTTGTATCTAGTAAGAAAGACTGTGAATAGTGTCTTTACTTAAGGACATTATCCCTAGAATACCTAAAATTTTAAAATATGCTAGAATGACTGTATAACTTTAAATAGTAACGGCTATCGTAAAGAATATCTACTCGTACGGGATATTAGCTCGTTATTAATTATTTACGAAGTAATTCGTGATTATCAGATATTGATAGCCTATAATTATTTGTAGAATCCTTTTCTGCAGTTTAAATATGCCTTCTCACAAGTCGAATGAACTATTTGATGTTTACCTTCATCATTTCATGCCTTTCCTATCTTATTATACGACTTTATGTTATAGAAATAATTGTCGTCAAGGACCAATGATTTCATTTTCTGTGACTTATTATACATACAAATAGCTTCCTTGAGCTTATTTTGACTCTTATACACATCTCCCATGTTACGATATAATATAGTAACATGACGATGATTACAACCAAAAAGAAGTAACCAAATTTTGAGTGACTTGTTAAACATAGAAAGAGCTCCCTTATGATTACCCTGATGATAATAGATCAAACCAATGCTATGATATGATTTAGCAACATCAGGATGATTATGATCAAGAATTGATAATCTAATTTGGAGTGACTTCTCAAACATAGAAAGAGCCTCTTTATGATTACCCTGATGATAATAGATTAAATCAATGCTATGATATGATTTAGCAACATCTACATGATTATGATCAAAAATCGGTAATTGAATTTGGAGTGACTTGTTAACCATGGAAAGAGCCTCTTTATGATTACCCTGATGATAATAGATTAAGCCAATTTTATGATATAATGCGGCTATATTAGGATAATTGTGATCAAAAATGGATAATCGAATTTGGAGTGACTTCTCAAACATACAAAGAGCCTCTATATAATTACTCTGATCACAATAAATCAAACCAATATTATATATAATATGATGTAGCAACATATTGTAGCCAAGAATTATCAATTGAATCTTAAGTGATTTTTTATACATAAAAATTGCCTTCTCACGTTTACTTTGACTAGAATACACAAAGATGATTATGATCAAAACTAATAATTTTCGAGATCAATAGTCTTTTCTACTATCGTTTTAATTTTATCCAATACTTGGGTACAATAAGACATCGCATCATTAAATTTGGCGGATTGATAACTTTGTCTATCCTTTTCGTGTAGAGATTTGATAAATCGACCATCCATTTTTAATATCTGAAGCGAAACAGATGGCTCCTCTATTAATCAATCTTGGCGCAATGTAGAATAAAATCTAAGTTTATTAGTGATCGTTTCCAGAGCTAGAGTTATAATGATAAAGCCTTCAGTAATCATGGTGAAGATATTACAAGTGCGCATGTTGCAATAGCAATAAGCATGATGGTATTATTAAGTAAATAAATATAACTATCATATCAGCAGAGGAAGGCAAGAAAATTTGATAGATTATAGCACTACAGTCACGAAAATTCAAATTTAGAAATAACAGATATTAGTAGAAGATTCTATAAATTCTCCTTGTGAAACATATTCAAACAAAATAAGCTGCCAGCTGGACTAAAATACAGGCAATCATGTTAACATGAGAAATTTCCAGTTATCGTAACTTTATAAATTGGATATAATGTCTGCAACTCATCAATTTTAATTTTCTTGATTGGCATTAGACTGCTATCTACTATATAAAGATAAAGATTAAGCATATTGTATTCTCCATAGTTCATACTGTAAGAAATATGCTACATTTGCAATTAAGCTAGTTTCTAAAATGAGTGTGAAAAGGATATCTCGAAGAATTAATTTATTTAATGTTATATCACAAAATATAAGCATATTATACAATGCAGTAATCTACACATATTCGCATTTGGAGAATAGCTATATCGAAACTAGTGTGATCTACAGTACTTATCATGAAAAATTCGCTACATAATTAATACCTTTTAGGTAGGGCTAAGCTGGTGTAGTAAGAAGTGAGATGGATGTAACTGCAGATGTACGATTTTAGCCATTTATGCTGTACTAGGACTCTTATTTCGATTGTCATAGTAAATAGTGAGCTTAGTATGCAACATGCATGTAAATCGTACTCTAATTATGTTTGCTCCCGTTATACTATAGTAATCTTGAGGATATCAATGAGTTAAGTATGTTGCTATCGACTACATCTGCAGTCGATTAAAAGATGTGCAAAATATCGCGCAAGCCAATTCAGGCTATAGAATATACCGAAAAGAAAATGTAGATCTTCAGAACAACTTCTACATTAGGACTTTACTGTGCAATTACTATCTAACTCCACTCCTCTCAACATTCTTCGAAAGCTTGTAATATCTACTAGTACAAGCATTTAATGTTATTTATTTATTGTATGCCAATGCAGGCCGCACAATCTAACGAACTACTAGTGGATGTAGAGCCCAGCATAATTTCTGCACATGGACTCTACTGTAAAAGTTCTACCCAAACCATGCTATCAGTTGATTCTTCCCAACATCCTTCGATAGCTAGTAATTTCTACTAATCTTAGTGTTTAATATCATCTATTTATTGTATACCAATTCACACTGCATAATCTAACGAAGAGAAAATGTACAGCTCCAGTATAATTCCTGTGCTAGGACTCTACTGACGAGTACTACCTGATCCTTGCTATCGATTGACTCTTCGTAACATTCTTAGAAAGCTTACAATTTCTACTAGTCCTAGCATTGAATATTATCTATTAATTACATACAAATGTATCCTGCATAATATAACGAAGAGAAAATATAGAGCTCAAACATAATTTCTGCACTAGGACCCTACTATAACGGTACTACCCAAACGTTGTTATTGACAGACTCTTCCCAACATCCTTGGAAAGCTTACAATTTCTACCAGTCCTAGCATTGAATATTTATTAACTCTTTACTTAGATATAATAATCCATCAACGATGAAAACTATTATCAACTGTTGCTAAGCAACTAACCGACAATGGCAGTCTCAATGTGATCACGTGGTTCAAACGAAGGCAACGCGCAATCTCTATAGCACTGTTTTTAGCTTCGTCGCCATAGTTACACTCGAAGTTTCCTAGCAGAAATCGATAAATGCCGTTATTTCATCTACTATTGATTACAGGATCGAATATTACAGGCATATATACGAGTAGATATAGAGATACCAAACCAGTATACGCCTATTAAACTATGCAACATTAACGAGCGTGATATGCTGTAGCAACTAAGAGGACAAGAACTAAAGAATTATTTTATATATCAACGTTACAATTGTTAATAGTAGCAAAAAATTTGGATTCAATTTTTGTTATTACACATACGAAAACTACTACAAGTCGTATTAGGTTACAGCTTTTGACAAGTAGAATAAAGTCAGAAATCGACGAACATATATAGTCATGTCGAACGACAACGATAACGTCGATGTTCGCTTGGAATGGATATCCGAGTACGTCCTACGTACTCTCAAAGTTAAATACGAAAAATGGCAGAAAATGTATACTATCGATGAAAATAAGAATATAATACAGCAAGTTTTGGACAAATCCGATCAGATGATTTTAGTTTTTTATAGCAATTCAGCTGGAGCACTGTGTGTCTCTTTGGAGTTTCCTAGTACCTTGAAGCAAAAAGCGGTTTATTTCATCAAAAAAGCTCGCGAGCCTATACCAAAAGAAAATTTCAAGGCTGCTTTAAACTATGGTGATCTATCAAATTCGCCTTTGGAACAATTGTCAGCGCTTGTCGATGAGGTATATTGTTCAAGTAGACATTTAAATTTTAGTCGATCATTTTGAACACCACAATGTAAACTTCACGATATTTTTTTATTCGTATAGAGAAAATTAGTTCTATATTATATGATTAATTAATTTTGACATAAGCTTACGCAAAAATTAACGGATATAGAATAGTGTTATACCTGTACAGTATAGATTAAAATCATTTCGTTTCCAACTTTGTTAAATTATTATCGCAAATAATACGTCAATATTACGATGCAAAGTGGCAATGCCGCATAACCTTAAAATTAGAAAATAATTATTTCAATATTTAGAAAATTAGACAAATTTTTACTGTTTGTAATAGCGAAATTATTTATCTTTTATTAAAATAGTTATAATAACTCATTAATCAATAGATAATCATTAAATGGTTGATTATTTCAAATATTAATTATTAGGCTCTATGGTAACTTTAAATTTTCTATAGATATTACGGTGTTAGCTTTCAAAACTACATCCATCCGTATTTAACAATTAAAAGAACATAAACTATTCGATGTAATGACCCTTAACAGCATCATATATGTACTTTATAATAACAGGTTCTTGTGCCCATCTTGACCAATTCTAAAAATCATGAACAATGGCCAAGTGTTGTCTCCCAAGATGTACTTAGGCATGTCCATTCATTAAAGAGTAATGTCTATGTTATTGCTGGTCAAGTTAAAGGTAAAACGCTTTTACCACTTCCAGTTGGATCTGAACGCATGATTGAAGAATCAGATGACAAGTAAAACTCATTTAATGAATTTCAACAATTTCTAAATTTAATTACTATTAATTTATTTATGATTATGAACACTGATTCAATATTGTTGTGGTAAACTTGAAATTATTACCAATTTAAAAACCAATGGTAATAGCAAAAAATACAAATTTATTTTTATGGATAAATAGAGAGGAAACATGGAGCCGTGGCCTAGTCCATGCCATTGAATCAGCAGTTATTGAATGGTCGCATCAAATTCGAGATGTCTTGAAAAGAGATTCTGCACAACCGCTGTTGGAAGGTTTAAATCCTTTACCATTTACTGAAATTGTCTTTTGGAAAGCAAAATGTGCAAATTTAGAATGTATCTACGAGCAGGTATTGTCATTAATGTGAATCTATATGAAACATTTCGTACACCTGACACAAATAGATATGAATTTGAAATATTTTAATTTCTACGATAGCTACGAGATCCAAAAGTTCGTAAAATGGCTGAATTGCTCGAGAAAACACAAAGTAGCTATTTCCCTTCATTTAAGAAAACATTTCAAGATGTCGTAACAGGTAATTCTATTGATGAAAATTCTTTAATTTACTTACTTAAACTGAAATGAAATTAATTTATACATAAAATAGGTTTAAATGAGGCAAGAGATATTTCTATTCATTTAAAGCCCCTAAAGCCATTACTAGAAGACCTGGAACAAACAGAATTTGATGCTATTAAGAAATCAATTCCACCACTTTTCCATACTATTGGATTAATTTGGGCCAATTCAAAATATTACAGTACACCTGCAAGAATTATTGTATTGTTACAAGAATTATCCAACATGATTATCGAACTGGTAAATAATAAATAACTTTATCATTATAATAGGTTTTCGATACTATCAATCATACCGATCTTCGCTTATCATTCTAATATAATTTTCTCTTGTAAATTTATTCTAGGCTCGCAATTTCTTGGATGCTTCTGAGCTATTTAAGGGAGAAATTGAAGAAACTATCGGCCGCGTGACGAAAACGATCAATATCTGCCGCTATTATAGGCAGCACTTCGATGAAACCAAAGCAAATATCTCCAAATTTTTTAAAGGAGTTGGAACCAACGTTCGGGAATGGGAATTCTCACCTACTCTGATTTTTACTCGATACCAAAAATTTGTTGAACGACTACAACATGTCCAGGTAATTTTATTACGCTATAATTTTAGGGAGAGAAACTTGTAAATTTCTAATGTGATAATCCCGTTATAATATGAGTAAATTGAGTATATTGCATCAAAATTTAATGAACTTTTACTATGAACTGACAATAGGAAATTATGGAAACAGCTTTAGACTTTTATAAGCTCGAAAAAGTTGAACTTGGCGGAATTAAAGGAAAAACTCTAAGTCAACAAGTAGTACAAATATTCAATGAATTTTCTGAATACATGCAAGTTTTTACCAATACCACATATGATACATTAGATATCAATAATGAGGTTTGTAAAAATTAACAGCTAAAGTCAAACGTAGACTGATTCCAAATTCGTTATCAGCCGATTATATCTGGCCATTATACTAAAAATTATTATTTTAATGCTACTATCAATGGCAGGATTTTGTTAACGATTACGAGTCATTCAAGAGAAAAGTCTACGATTTAGATCGACGACTTGGTTCTATCGTGTGCCAAGGTTTTGAAGATTGCTCTGGTGTTGAAGCTATTTTTAAGGTATACTCTATTTCACAATAGCCTAAGATCATTATAGAATGTTAAATAACTGTAGACCAGAAGGATTGGCCTTGTAAAATAACTTAAATCTACTGCGATAATAGAGCTAACGTAGCTTACCTATATTCCTAATTGATATCCTTTTTACCCATATTGTAGCTGATCAATTGCTTTGGTTCTCTGCTCAATCGGCCAGTTATTAAAACTGATTTCGAGCATAAATACGCCATTCTTCTAACCCTTTTCAATAAGGAGCTGGATAACGCTAAAAAAATATATGATATACAAATTGCATCTGAGAAAAATAAAGAGGGTTCAGCACCGATAAATAAAAATATGCCAAATGTAGCCGGAAATTTGCAATGGGCTCGTGAAATTCGTCACCGTATTTCAGTACCTATGGCAAGTTTAAAACAACTAGATCATCAGTAAGTTATGCAAGAATTGCATATCTTTATTGCGTTTTACTAGGCGCCTATGTAACTTACAGGCATGTTTTACGCTACATCTCTATTGCCTCTGTATCATCATTGCTCAAATTACTGCCATCCCTTTTAGAAATATTCAAGATACTCCAGAAGCACAAGAAATATTCAGGAAATACGAAGAAATGATCGAACTACTTCAAAAGTAAGTTAGAACTGGCCATTTCAATCTCGTGCAACATATAAAACTTTATGAAAGTATTATTAAACTTCTATACTAAGCAGGCTTCAATATTGCACTATTAACAGTTTCCAGCTAACTCTAAAATCATATATTTACATATAAACTACTGCTATAACTTAATACCTAAAACTATGATTTATGTGGACTAGGTATGAGGGTAAAAAATTTGAAGCTTGGTCAGAAGTTGTCGGCGATGAAGCCAAATATAACCTTGAACGTTCTCTAATCGTTCGCAACGAAGCAACAAATCTTATTGCTGTCAATTTTGACCCTCAGGTATCAAAATGTCAACATTTGATGTTATCCAATTAGGCTTTTCGATCAGGAAATAATCTAAGCTAAGCAATAAGCGAGAAATCAGTATAATTAATATATTTATTTAATTACCAATTAATTAGTTGGTAGCTGTCCTACGTGAAGTTAAATACCTGGAGATGAGAGATAAAGAAACAATACCAGGCAGTGCTGCAGAAATCTACTCTAAAAATGAAACTTTCCGTCAGTACTTGGGCAGTTTAGATTTAATCGTTATGTGGTACAATAAAGTACGAGAAACTGTACTTGAAGTTGAATTCCCACTAATTGAAGATCGATTGAAAGAAATTGATGAGCAGTTATTAAAGGCTGAAACCGAATTAAACTGGAATAGCGAAGGTACAAAACAGAACTTTACAAACTTCATGCTAGTATGATGGTAGCAGATCTCTACCAGAGTTAGATGTAGTTTTATGATCTACATGAGCAATTACTGATATTTGTTAATATTCTTTGTTATTAGTCGATAGTTCAATTCAGTTTTGTTTTGGTTGCTTAATTTATATACGAGTATAATATATGAATAAATTTTAAGCTTTAATTAATTAATTAACAGTAAATAATGACATCAGCGATAATCAATTCTCGGTATTTTTTTAGGTATTTGGGAGTATATTAAATCAACACGGGAGAAAGTTCACGATTTAGAGAAAAGAGTGCAGAAAGCTAAAGATAACGTGGAAGCTATGTCTAAAGATATGGCTAAATGGGCCGTATCGCCTTTATATGAAAGGAAAGATGACAAGAAAGACGCCTTATTAAATGTCGAGGTAATATTCCATTAGATAAAAACGCGCATTAATTACTTGATATTGGATCATACATATGAGGGCATGTATCAAATAAAACAATTAATATGTCATATTTTTTATTACCTACAACGTCTAGGATCGTGAAATGCAACTTAATAATCGCTATAATCTCATCAAGCAATCCGGAGAACGATTGCATAACCTTCTTAAGGTATTATTCGATCGAAGAAATTGTAATACATACTATATATATATATCTTTATTCCTAGTTCATGACGGTCAATTTACGCTAGAAGCTTATTCCATTGCTATCCTTTAATAGCATTTAGACTATCCAGTTCGAATATTATAATTTCTATTTGAAATTACTGCTCTACCATGAAAAAACTGAATCCAATATATCTTAGGGATTAATAGAACTGGTGGTCCAGCAATAATAAATTCATTTCTTTCATTTTTATATTGATTTCAGGAAAATTATGAATTATTCGAAGCCAATGAAGATTCAGATATTTGGCGAGCTTATGTCGACTACTTAGATGACATGATTGTAGATGGATTCTTTAATGCTATCCATTGCTCACTATCCTATATGCTAGACAATACTGATCCTAAAATCAATACAGCTCCATTACTAGAAGCTCGATTAGATCTTAGTGCTCCTGATATGATTTTTACACCACCATTGGATATTGGTGCACATAACAGTTTCTACGATCTTGTTGAAAGTTTACTTAGTGATGTTTATCGACAAGCATCTCTTGTATCACGCTTAGCTAAGCATAATGGTATGGATCACTACCAAAGCGATCTAGAAGATATGTTGGAATTATCAGAAATGCGACAAGAATTAATGGATCGAATTCAAAATATCATGAATAAAGCTTGCGAGTATCGCAATTCATTTGATACTTATTCCTACTTATGGGTGGATGATCGCCATGAATTTATGCGACAATTCCTATTATATAATCATGTCTTAACTCCGGAAGAAATTGAACAACACGCTGAAGATGGTGTACCAGAATGTCCACCGACATTAGAACAATTTAAAGAACAAATTGATACCTATGAGCGTATTTATAACGAAGTCGATGATGTCGACGGTACATCCATTTTTGATACTTGGTTCCGTGTCGATATTCGCCCATTTAAGCAATCTTTATTAAATACGGTGAAACGTTGGAGTTATATGTTCAAGCAACATTTAATTGATCATGTTACCAACAGTTTAGCTGAATTAGAGAACTTCATTAAATCAACCGATACTGGATTAACCCTTCAAATTGAAGAAGGTGATTATGATGGTCTTGTCGCTGTTATGGGCCATTTATTAGCTGTACGTGATCGTACATCAGCAACAGATGAATTATTTGAGCCCTTGAAAGCAACCATTGATTTATTGAAAACTTATGAGCAAGAAATGTCGGAAGAAGTCCATAATCAACTCCGTGAATTACCGGAAAAGTGGAATAATACTAAAAAGATTTCAGTTACTGTTAAACAAAGTGTTGCACCATTACAGGCAGCTGAAGTAGCCATTATACGCCGCAAATGTGGCCAATTTGAAGTTAAACAACATGAATTCCGTGAATGGTTCAGAGCTTATGCTCCATTCCGTTTCGATTGTGAAGATCCTTATGATCGTTTAGATTCCGCTCATCTAGAAACCCATACACTAGAAGAAGAAATGAATCAATTAGCTCAATCAGCAAGCTTATTTGAAGTTAATGTACCAGATTATAAGCAATTGAAAGCATGCCGACGTGAAATTCGCTTATTAAAGACGCTATGGGATATGATTAGTATGGTTATGAGTGATATTGATGATTGGAAAACCACGTATTGGTCGGAGATTAATGTTGAAAGTATGGATGCAGATTGTAAGAAATTTGCTAAAGAAATACGTGAATTAGATCGTGAAATTCGTTCATGGGATGCTTATAATGGTTTAAGTTCAACAGTGAAAAATATGATGACCTCTTTACGTGCAGTTAGTGAATTGCAAAATTCAGCAATACGTGAACGCCATTGGCAACAACTTATGGCTGCAACACAAGTTAAATTTGTCATGGATAATAGTACTACATTAGCTGATTTGTTAGCCTTAAATTTGCATAAATATGAAGATGAAGTTCGCAATATTGTGGATAAAGCTATTAAAGAATTAAGCATGGAAAAGATCCTCAAAGAATTGGATGTAACATGGTCAACTATGGAATTTGAATATGAACAACATGCACGTACACAAACACCCTTATTACGTTCGAGTGAAGAATTAATTGAGACATTAGAAGATAATCAAGTCCAATTGCAAAATTTAATTACTTCCAAGCATATCTCACACTTTTTAGAAGAGGTTTCATCATGGCAAAAGAAATTATCAACAGCCGATGGTGTTATATCCATTTGGTTTGAAGTCCAACGTACTTGGTCGCATTTAGAGAGTATTTTTATTGGGACAGAAGATATTCGTAAGCAATTACCTGAAGATTCTAAACGTTTTGATGGAATTGATGCTGATTTTAAAGATTTAATGGCTGATGCACAAAAAACACCTAATGTTGTTGAAGCAACCAATAAACCTGGTCTCTTCAACCTATTAGAAGATATCCAAGGCAGATTATCCTTATGTGAGAAAGCATTAGCAGAATATTTAGAAACGAAACGATTAGCGTTTCCACGTTTTTACTTTGTCTCATCGGCTGATTTGTTGGATATTCTCTCTAATGGTAATCGTCCATCGGAAGTGGCACGCCATTTATCCAAATTATTCGACAGTATTGCAAGGCTGAAATTTGAAGAAGATGAAAATGGTGAATTAACTAAAGTTGCTATCGGTATGTTTAGTAAAGATGGTGAATATGTCGATTTTAATACCTCATGCTCATGTACTGGCCAAGTTGAAACATGGTTAAATCGATTATTGGATACTATGCGCTCCACAATTAAACATCAATTAACTGAAGCTGTTGTCACATATGAAGAGAAAGCTCGTGATCAATGGATCTTTGATTATCCAGCTCAAGTTGCCTTAACTGGTACACAAGTATGGTGGACAACAGAAGTCAATATTGCCTTTAGTCGTTTGGAAGAAGGCTACGAAAATGCTTTAAAAGATTATAATAAGAAACAAATTGCTCAATTAAATTCACTCATTACCATGTTATTAGGTGATTTATCCAAAGGAGAGCGACAAAAAATTATGACTATTTGTACCATTGATGTCCATGCTCGTGATGTAGTCGGGAAATTAATCCAGCAAAAAGTAGAAAATGCTCAAGCTTTCGTTTGGTTATGCCAATTAAGACATCGTTGGGATGATGATAAGAAAGATTGTTTCGCTAATATTTGCGATGCCCAATTTTGTTATTCCTATGAATACCTTGGCAATCAACCACGTCTAGTCATTACGCCATTAACAGATCGTTGCTATATTACATTAACGCAATCTTTGCATTTAACTATGAGTGGCGCTCCAGCTGGGCCAGCAGGTACTGGTAAAACAGAAACTACCAAAGATCTTGGTCGTGCATTAGGTTGTATGGTTTATGTCTTTAATTGCTCGGAGCAAATGGATTATAAATCCATAGGCAATATTTATAAAGGTTTAGCGCAAACAGGTGCATGGGGTTGCTTCGATGAATTTAATCGTATCTCTATTGAAGTATTATCGGTAGTAGCAGTCCAAGTGAAATCGATCCAAGATGCTATCCGTGATAGAAAAGAACGCTTTGTATTCCAAGGTGAAGAAATCTCCTTAACACCTACTGTGGGCATCTTTATCACCATGAATCCAGGCTATGCTGGTCGTACTGAATTACCAGAAAATTTGAAAGCATTATTCCGTCCATGTGCTATGGTAGTACCTGATTTTGAATTAATTTGTGAAATTATGTTGGTAGCAGAAGGTTTCTTAGATGCACGATTATTAGCACGTAAATTTATTACTTTATATACCCTATGTCGTGAATTATTATCTAAGCAAGATCATTACGATTGGGGTTTACGTGCTATTAAATCGGTCTTAGTAGTGGCTGGATCATTAAAACGTAGTGATCGCCAACGACCTGAAGATCAAGTTTTAATGCGTGCTTTACGTGATTTTAACACACCTAAAATTGTCACCGATGATTTACCGGTTTTCCTTGGCTTAATTAGCGATCTCTTCCCATCTCTGGATGTCCCACGTAAGCGCGATCTTGAATTAGAAGCTATCGTCAAGACATCAACACAACAACTTAATTTACAACCTGAAGATAGTTTCATCTTGAAAGTAGTCCAATTAGATGAATTATTAGCTGTACGCCATTCTGTTTTTGTTATTGGTGCTGCTGGCACAGGAAAAACACAAATTTTACGCACTTTGCATAAAACCTATCAAAATCAAAAGCGTAAACCAGTCTGGCATGATATGAATCCGAAAGCAGTCACTACCGATGAATTATTCGGCTGTATTAATTCAGCAACACGGGAATGGAAAGATGGCTTATTTTCAGTTTCTATGCGTGATTTAGCCAATCTATCCGGTGACGGACCCAAATGGATTGTCTTAGATGGTGATATTGATCCAATGTGGATCGAATCGTTAAATACAGTTATGGACGATAATAAAGTATTAACATTAGCTAGTAATGAAAGAATCCCGTTAACACCTTCTATGCGATTATTATTTGAAATTGGACACTTGAAATATGCAACACCAGCCACCGTTTCACGTGCTGGAATCTTATATGTTAATCCAACAGATTTAGGATGGAGTCCTTATGTTACAAGTTGGATTGATACACGTGAAGTTCAATCGGAAAAAGCGAATTTAATCATCTTATTTGATAAATATGTTCCAACTTGTTTGGATACATTAAGAAATCGTTTCAAGAAGATTACCCCTGTGGCCGATATTAGTATGGTGCAAACACTATGCTATCTGTTAGAAGTTTTATTAACGGAAGATAATGTCCCTCCAGATAGTCCCAAAGAACATTATGAAATCTATTTTGTATTTGCTGCTGTGTGGGCATTTGGTGGTGCTATGTTCCAAGATCAATTGGTCGATTATCGTGTTGAATTTAGTAAATGGTGGGTAAGTGAATTTAAAACCATTAAATTTCCATCGGCTGCCACGGTATTTGATTATCAAGTCGATCGTGAAACGAAAAAATTTGTACCATGGGCTGAAAAAGTACCTAAATTTGAATTTGATCCTGAATTGCCATTGCAATCGGCTTTAGTCCATACTGCTGAAACGATTCGTGTTCGCCATTTTACTCGATTATTAATGCAACGTGGTCGTCCAGTTTTACTCGTAGGTAATGCTGGCACAGGGAAATCTGTCTTGGTCAATAATGTCCTACAAAGTCTTGGTGATGATTACCAATTGACATTTATCCCCTTTAATCATTATACTACCTCAGCCATGTTACAAGGTATCTTGGAGAAACCATTAGAAAAGAAAGCTGGACGTAATTATGGCCCACCTGGCACGAAAAAAATGGTCTACTATGTGGATGATTTAAATATGCCCGAAGTTGATACTTATGGCACTGTTTCACCGCATACTTTAATACGACAACATTTAGATTATAAACATTGGTATGATCGCAATAAGTTATTGCTGAAAGATATCCATAATTGCCAATATATTGCTTGTATGAATCCAACTGCTGGTAGCTTTACTGTTAATCCACGCTTACAACGCCATTTCTGTGTCTTTGCATTAAGTTTCCCTGGCTCCGATGCATTGCATACCATCTATAATAGTATCATGCAAGCTCATCTTGATTCTTTTACCTTCCCATCGAGTATCTATAAAATTTCACAAAATCTGGTCAATGCTGCTATTTCACTCCATCATAAAGTGACAAGCCATTTCTTACCAACAGCTATAAAATTTCATTATACCTTCAATTTACGCGACTTATCCAATATCTTCCAAGGTATCTTATTTTCAACACCAGACTGTATCCGTGTCCAAACGGATCTAGTACGCATATGGATGCATGAAAGTTATCGTGTCTATAGTGATAAATTAGTCGATGATAAAGATTTAGAATATTTCGATCGATTAGTTGCGGATATGGTGAGGAAAAATTTCGATGATATCGATGAAGAACCCTTAGCAGTTCGACCATTACTCTATAGCCATTTCTCAGGTGGTATTGGCGATCTCAAGTATATGCCTATCCAAGATTGGCATTCTATCAATAAGATATTAGAAGAAGCATTAGATAGTTATAACGAAATGAATGCTGTTATGAATCTTGTCTTATTTGAAGATGCTATGCAACATGTCTGTCGTATTAATCGTATCCTCGAATCGCCACGCGGTAATGCACTCTTAGTTGGTGTTGGTGGTAGTGGTAAGCAAAGTTTAGCAAGATTAGCATCCTTTATAAGTAGTTTAGATGTCTTCCAAATTACATTACGAAAAGGTTATGCTATTGCTGATCTCAAGTTAGATTTAGCTAGTCTATGTACTAAAGCAGGCTTGAAAAATATTGGTACAGTCTTCCTCTTGACTGATGCACAAATACCAGATGAGCAATTTTTAGTCTTAATTAACGATCTTTTAGCCTCGGGTGAAATTCCTGAGCTTTATCCTGATGATGAAGTGGATAACATTATTGGTAGTTTACGCGCTGAAGTACGCGGTAGTGGTATGCAAGATACCAAAGAAAATTGTTGGAAATTCTTTATTGATCGTGTAAGGCAAAATCTGAAAGTAGTCTTATGCTTTTCACCAGTGGGTTCAACATTACGTGTCCGAGCTAGAAAATTCCCCGCTGTTGTCAATTGTACCTCCATCGATTGGTTCCATGAATGGCCAGAAGAAGCATTAATCCGTGTTAGCAAGCGCTTCTTAGATGAAGTGGACATCTTAGATACTGATATCAAAGATTCCATTAGTCAATTTATGGCCTATGTCCATACAAGTGTTAACGAAATGAGTAAAGTTTACTTGACGAATGAACGCCGCTATAATTATACTACACCAAAAAGTTTCTTGGAACAAATTAAGCTATATCGCAATTTACTCAAGAAAAAAAGTAAAGAATTAACCAGTAAAATGGAACGTCTGGAAAATGGTTTATTAAAATTAGAAAGCACTTCATCACAAGTCGATGATTTAAAAGCCAAATTAGCATCACAAGAAGTTGAATTAAAGCAGAAAAATGAAGATGCTGATAAATTAATCCAAAAAGTCGGTATTGAAACTGAAAAAGTCAGTAAAGAGAAAGAAATTGCTGATGAAGAAGAAAAGAAAGTTGCTTTAATTGCACAAGAAGTTGCCGAAAAGCAAAAATCATGTGAAGAAGATCTTCTTAAAGCAGAGCCTGCTTTAGTCGCTGCAAAAGAAGCATTAAATACATTAAATAAAGCCAATTTAACCGAATTGAAATCATTTGGTCAGCCACCTGAAGCAGTTAAAAATGTCACTGCTGCTGTTATGGTCTTATTAGCAACACCCAATAAAATACCAAAAGATCGAAGTTGGCGACAAGCTAAATTAATGATGAGTCGTGTGGATACATTCTTAGAGACATTAATTAATTTCGATAAAGAACATATCGATGATTCCAACTTGAAAGCATTACAACCCTACTTAAATAATCCCGAATTTAATCCTGATTTTATACGCAATAAATCGTTAGCTGCTGGTGGCTTATGCTCATGGGTTAAAAATACCGTCGTATTTTATAACGTTTATTGTGAAGTCGAGCCAAAACGTATTGCATTAGAGCAAGCTAATGCTGAATTAGCAGCTGCACAAGAGAAATTAGCCAATATCAAGGTTAAAATTAACATCTTAGATGATAATTTATCACGTTTAACAGCTGAATTTGAGAAAGCTACTTCTGAAAAATTAAAATGTCAACAAGAAGCAGATACAACAGCTAAAACTATTACACTAGCCAATCGCTTAGTTGGAGGTTTATCATCGGAGAAAATACGTTGGAATGAATCGGTTGTTAATTTAAAACATCAAGAAATAACTTTGCCTGGCGATGTCCTCTTAACCGCTGCATTTATATCTTATGTTGGTTGCTTTACACGCAATTATCGTGCTGATTTAACTGGCCATAAATGGATACCATTTCTACAACAGCAAAAAGTGCCCATACCAATTACGGAAGACTTAGATCCGCTAACATTATTAACCGATGATGCCACTGTTGCTGGTTGGAATAATGAAGGCTTACCAAGTGATCGTATGTCAACTGAGAATGCAACCATCTTAGCCAATGCTGAACGCTGGCCATTAATGATTGATCCACAATTACAAGGTATTAAATGGATTAAAAATCGTTATGGTGAAGAATTGCGTGTTGTACGCCTTGGACAACGTAATTATTTAGATATTATTGAACGTGCTGTCTCCAATGGTGATATCGTCTTGATTGAAAATCTGGATGAAATTATCGATCCTGTTCTTGATCCATTACTCGGTCGAAATACCATCAAGAAAGGTAAATTTATCAAGATTGGTGATAAAGAAGTGGAATATCATCCAGATTTCCGCTTAATCTTACAAACTAAATTAGCCAATCCACATTATAAGCCTGAATTACAAGCACAAGCAACATTAATTAATTTCACCGTTACACGCGATGGCTTAGAAGATCAATTACTAGCTGAAGTTGTCAGTAAAGAAAGGCCTGATTTAGAAAAATCAAAAGCTGATTTAACGAAATTACAAAATGATTTCAAGATACGTTTGAAAGAATTAGAAGATTCATTATTATCACGTTTATCAGCTGCTGAAGGCAATTTCTTAGGTGATTATTCATTAGTGGAGAACTTAGAAGTAACTAAACGAACTGCATCAGAAATTGAAGTCAAAGTGACAGAATCCAAAGCAACTGAAATTGAAATCAATCAAGCTCGTGAACATTATCGTCCAGCAGCTGCACGTGCATCATTACTCTATTTCATCCTCAACGATCTACATAAGATCAATCCTATCTATCAATTCTCATTAAAAGCATTCAATGCTGTCTTTAATAAGGCCATTGATCGTGCTGAAGTCGCGGACGATGTTAAAGTTAGAGTAGCTAATTTAATCGATATTATTACTTACTCGGTGTATGCTTATACAAGTCGTGGATTATTCGAAAGTGATAAGTTGATCTTTGCAGCTCAAGTTACCTTCCAAGTATTACTCATGAATAAAGAAATATGGGCTAATGAATTAGATTTCCTATTACGTTTCCCAGTGGTGCAAAATATTATCAGCCCAGTCGATTTTCTATCTCATCATGCTTGGGGTGGTATTAAAGCATTGGCATCCATGGATGAATTTAGAAATTTAGATCGTGATATCGAAGGTTCTGCAAAACGATGGAAAAAATTTGTTGAAAGTGAATGCCCTGAAAAGGAGAAATTCCCACAAGAATGGAAAACAAAATCATCATTACAAAAGTTGTGCATGTTACGTGCATTGCGACCGGATCGTATGACTTATGCTATTAGCAATTTTGTGGAAGAAAAATTAGGCCATAAATATGTTGAAAATAGACAAATTGAATTCTCTAGATCATTTGAAGAAAGTAGCCCAGCAACACCAATCTTTTTCATCTTATCACCTGGTGTTGATCCATTAAAAGATGTCGAAGCATTAGGTAAAAAATTAGGCTATACTATTAGTGCTGGCTCCTTGCATAATATATCACTTGGACAAGGTCAAGAAATTGTCGCTGAACAAAGTCTTGATTTAGCTGCACGTGAAGGTCATTGGGTTATTTTGCAAAATATCCATTTAGTAGCTAAATGGTTGCCAACATTAGAGAAGAAAATTGAAACTTATAGTGAAGGAAGTCATGAAAATTATCGTGTCTTTATGTCAGCTGAGCCTGCTCCAACACCAGAATCTCATATTATACCACAAGGTCTATTGCAAGCATCGATTAAAATTACCAATGAACCACCGACTGGAATGCAAGCCAACTTATACAAAGCATTGGACAACTTTAATCAAGATACCCTGGAAATATGTACACGTGAGAGTGAATTTAAATCAATCTTATTTGCACTCTGTTATTTCCATGCTGTTGTAGCTGAACGACGTAAATTTGGACCACAAGGATGGAATCGGCCATATCCATTCAATACTGGTGACTTAACTATCAGTGTCAACGTCTTGTATAATTACTTAGAAGCAAATACTAAAGTTCCATGGACTGATTTGCGCTATTTATTCGGTGAAATTATGTATGGTGGCCATATTACTGACGATTGGGATCGACGTCTATGTAAGACCTATCTTGAAGAGTTTATGAGAGCCGACTTATTAGATGGTGAATTACAGTTTGCACCAGGTTTCCCTGTACCACCAAATAGCGATTATAAAGGCTATCATTTGTACATTTCTGAAATGTTACCACCTGAAAGCCCATATCTATATGGTCTCCATCCAAATGCTGAAATTGGTTTCTTAACAACAACATCAAATAGTCTTTTCCGAACTGTCTTGGAAATGCAACCACGCGATGCTGGTGCTGGTGGCGGTGCAGCGTCTACACGCGAAGAGAAAGTCAAGCAAACATTAGATGAAATTATCGAGAAGTTACCTGAAGAATTTAATGTATCTGAAATGATGGCACGTATAGAAGATCGTTCACCATATACTGTTGTAGCCTTCCAAGAATGTGAAAGAATGAATATATTAACATCAGAAATACGACGATCATTAAAAGAATTAGATCTTGGCTTAAAGGGTGAATTAACAATATCAGCTGATATGGAGAATTTACAAAATTCACTCTTCCTGGATAAAGTACCTGATAGCTGGACTAAGCGTGCATATCCATCACTGTCAGGATTAGCTGCTTGGTATAGTAATTTGTTATTGCGTATTAAAGAATTGGAAAATTGGACAACTGATTTTGCATTACCAAATGTTGTCTGGTTGGCTGGTTTTTTCAATCCTCAATCATTTTTAACCGCTATTATGCAATCTATGGCTAGGAAAAATGAATGGCCACTTGATAAAATGTGTATTCAGTGTGATGTTACAAAGAAAAGCAAAGAAGATTTCAATAGTCCGCCTCGTGAAGGTGCCTATATTCATGGTTTATTCATGGAAGGTGCCCGCTGGGATGTACAATCTGGTGTTATACAAGATTCTAAACTAAAGGAATTAACTCCATCAATGCCAGTAATATTTTTGCGTGCTATTACTGTTGATCGTCAAGAAACAAGAAATATCTATGAGTGTCCAGTATATAAAACTCGACAACGTGGCCCAACATTTGTCTGGACATTTAATCTTAAGACGAAAGAAAATTCATCGAAATGGATATTAGCAGGAGTTGCTTTACTGTTGAGCACTTAAAATATAATTGCATGACTCATGAAGTTGGTTCGAACTACATTTAATACTATGTACGCGTATGATTTATTACATGTTTGCATATAATCATCATGTAAGTCATTCGAACAACAACTTTTCGTTCTTGTCATTTTCCTAATAGCCAACTCGTATCTACTGTACTGAGTTCCCCTAACTGTAATATACTAATTAATCTACAAGTATATCAATGATACAATTATATTTATACAACAATACAATCTAGTGGATAATTAGCTAGACTACTATGCTTTTGTCTAGGCTATTAAGGTTGTTTGAGTCTTTTTCTGCTTGCATATATTTTATGACAGTTCGGTAAACGAACATTTATTTGGAAGATTTGATATCAAATTATCACTCATGTAACTTGACGAATTCGAAACTTGCAATGCAATGCATCGGTATCCGTTGCATTACACGCATCTTTGAATACCACATAAAATTCTCGATATCATATAGGCAAATATTGCTACTTAGTTTATTAAATAAAAAATTCTCGATAAAATCATTCATTTATTATAAATTCGTATAAAAATAATTATAAACTTTTTTAATAAGTCATGTTAGATGCATTATTATATAATTGTGTCTCAGTATGATGATAATAAATATTTAAATTTTAAATTTTAAAAGCTAGATTTCAATTTTTTCTGCGAATAGATACGTGCTAATGACTTTATATTTCCATATTATAAAAACTTCCACAATATGTACTTGGTTACCATCTGAGCCCAAAAAGCTACCTGCCTTCGATCGGAACGAAATACATCTTGGTTAACAGCTTTTCCATAAGAGAAAATACTCTCTTGTTCCTAGAAAAGCAAATGATAATTACAATACTACATGACCATTATGCTTAATCCAATGTATAGCATCATAAATAGCATCACAGTATGGGAGAGTATAAACGTTGGTAGATCGAAATCTAATTATTTTATTCAAATCAATCATATATCGCTCTCAGCTAAAATTATGAATATCAAGCACTGGAACTTACGGCTTTCATAAGCTCTTGTAAGTTAGATTCACTTGTTACAACTGCTATTTGAGCTTCCAAATCGCGGTAGGTGGATCGATAACCTATGAATTAAAATTACGAATGCTTACCATGTATAATACAAAGACCTCATTAATCCTTGCATATTTACCAAAATTTGAGGAACCAATCAAAGTCATTGAAGGCAGTTGTTCTTGTTGATAATAATACCACAAACCTAAAATGATAGATTTATGTACTGATAAATGATTAAGTTTACTATTTCTGGCGCGCTGTATAGCACAATTATGTCATTTTAATAGCTAATTATATTATAAATAAAATACCCATACGCAAATCTCAGCGATGGGACATGTTGCCGTAGTATACAGCATTATAATATTTTACCTTTGACATGAAAGGTCCAACCTTGACGTTCGTATTCTAACAATTTTATACGCTGATCTTGATTTTCGCTCACGATACGTTGATAGAATTGTTTAGCAATATACGTATATGAATCCGGAATATAGCCTGCAATACCACTTGCACCATAGAATCCATTAGCCTAACAAAGTGCCCCAAAAATATTCTGGAATTTATCAACTGCTTTAGCCTACAAATAGTATTTTTTATAAATGATGGTCTATCCTACCTCAGGTGCAGCCGTTAAAATCTTATAGTCGCCTTTAGATTTAGTAAGTATTGTTGCTAAATATTTTTCTATTAGGTTAAAGTATCCAGATGCTAAGAGCAATGTAGAGTCTTTCCGTAGTGATCCAAATAACCTTTGAGTGGCCTCCTCATCAAACCTTACTTCAAACGGCCCCATTTGAATCAGAGGGAATATAACAGTATTTGATTTCGATAAATTATTATTCTTTATAGAATCTTTATATTTGTGTAACAGTTGATGAATATCGCTTCTCATAGCATTAATAAATTCTTGACTACTATCGTTATTTTCGTATGGATGAACGTTTATATCTTCTAACATTTTTGTTGTATCATCTGGTTGTAACTGTAAAGAATATTTACTGACAACCGTTATTAAATCTTGAAAAAAATTTGCAAATTCTGGATTATCTTCAATAACTATATATCGATCTTGACGATTTACAAAATAAGAATCACTCAGATTGGCCCTAAGAGAATGGAAAAATATCATGAAATTAGAATTGGTTAGCAAACATTTTACTGCTATAATCCAACGTTTTAACATGTTTCTATTATACTTATATTAATTATTGCAATACGAATGATTACTAATTACCCGCTGATGATGACATCATTATCGAAAAGATAGACTTTCAAATGAGATAAACCAATGGTTTCATTAAATCTTTCCGGTACAATAGCTTTTAAAGGACCACGTAAGTGCGGAGTATGGAATAAGGCCACATTAACACTGCTATGCGACTCATTTATTAATGGTAATAGCATCTTGCGAGAATTCTGTTTTCCACGCGATCCTCTAGTATAATCGAGTAGAATGTTAATATCTAATGGTTTATTAAGTTGTATACTAGATCTTGAAACTTGCTGTAATTCGTCAACCTAAATAAATTTTAACCAATAACAATAAGATTTACTATAGGATTAGCTCACGGTTGTTAGTAGTGTATAATAAAATGCTATTATTCACTCTTTTATTCTTAAAAAGCAAACGATAATATCCATACCATTCGTTGTTCCAAAGATCCATTTCCAATGTACAACGAAGCTAACGTAATTCTCTTTTTGGCCGTTTTTATTTTGGACTGTAATACATATAAGAAAGGTATCCATTATAACTGTGTTTGATGTGATAATAAATTACTATTTCATTCAACATAGTAGTTTAAATGATGATGAAAATTTGACTGATTTTATTAACATCTGTTCTATCTATATTTCCAATATATAACGGTACTAATCCTAACGAATTATGCAACATCGAGGCATCTATTGTAATAAAATTGATGGTATTATAAATCATGATTTAATCTAATACAGTAGTTTGGTAACGATGAAAATCTGTCTGCTTTTAATACTATCCATTCAAGTCTGCATTGCTTCAGAATGACATTTATCCTATTGCATCATGTTGCAACAATTTATGTATCACATTATCAGGATAATAAAAAATGATATGGCCAGTTATGCCAAATAGAGTGTAGTAAAACAGTGTACTCTACAGGTATGCCGTGGATTAATGATTAATTAATTATATAATTATGTGTATGCAAAGCTGAGTAAGCCATTTGATGTAAACCATACTTCATGATTTGGTGTGGGAAACTTTGTACGTTAGGAAAGGACCCTAAATTAGAGATTGTATCTATGTATTGATGACATACATATCAATTGCCAATTGGTCTAAATTTAGGGTATGCAATTAGCTGACACATAGAGGTAAAAAGAAAACTTCGAATGCTAGCCTACTGTCCAAGTATTAAGTAAATGCATTTCATTGATCAACTGGTCTTAATTTGGTGCTTGCGATTCGCTGGCAATATGCTTCGATACTATCCTCGTACACGAAACGATATTGTGTATATGCATAAGATTTACATCGCTCTTATCCAAGTACATTGATGGTTTAAGGTGAGTAAATCAATAGTGTAGTCTTTTATAAAAGAAAGCAGGTTGCAGATCGTACAAGTACTACTTCAATCCATCATCCTAACTATGCAACTTGTAAATTGCTGATTGCGAATTAGCTAGCTGATAATATGTATGAATATTAGGATGATGAAAGTTCAAGATCTTTATCCGTGAGTACATGATAAGAACGTAGGCCATTCAATACAGCTCTTGCTGGTAGATTTTAGCTATGTCAAGCAATGCCCAATACCGTATGCTGACGATTACATTATTATTATAAAGTAAAATATGTTTAACAGTACGTTTTACACAATTTGCTTACGTACCAGTAATTCTTGATAGAAATCTGTGGGCTGGTGTAGAAATCGAATTTTATCACCATCAGCATAAAATTGAGGTCCTAAATCTTGTAATAGATCACTAATTGCTGTGATAGCCTGACCGCTATAATGATGGCGTTTTCTCAATAGGTTCAAGCAGGTTACATGTCGATTAGTTATTATTTTATACCGATTTAAGACGTTGCTTAGACATGGCCTTAGCAGAGCCATATTGGAAATGGATGCCTGGATTGGTGGAGCAGGAGCTGATGGAGCTTACAGTACTCATTGTCCTTACAGTACTCAGTACTGTGATGATGTACTGTAACAATGTACTGTACTCTTTTGACTGTATAGATTCCATACTGAACTCAGTATACAGTTCTCAACAGTACTCTTGTGAAGTATGTATAGACTCAGAATAAGGATTGTATACTACTTAGCAATTACAATATAGCCTTTATTATGAACTTTCATACTGTATTCGGTATAGTGTATAGCTACATGCTTGCGCTAGTGATTTTTATATGAGACAACGAAACACCTCTGTTTCTCCACTTGGCGAAATCACTACTCTACTAATATCTAGTCGTAAGCAGCTCTATGGTATTCATTTATAAGTTCACAATTGCCTAATGGCAATTTATTAAGAATTTAAAGTAGCAATCCATGGTTTCAGAACATAGTTAGGGACGAGTAAAAGAAAGAAAGGGCGGGACGGACGGAAAGCGGCCGTTTCGCATAGAGATCGAAGTAGACTTGTCACTGTTCTGGTCATTTTACTGTACGGTATTACTAAAACTGTGCACTGTACTGCGCTCAGTATAGGGGTACTAGGACCACTAGAACTAGTTCTCTTCTAGTGGTCCATGTTACGTCACAATGTTACCATGGAAACTCCATACTGTGCTTTGAGTGTGCTAGTTTACTGTCTGATGCCACTGGCTTTTACCATTTAAGTACAATCAATACTAAACCACACCTATAACAGGACACACTATAGAGGATAGTGTAAGAAGAGCTGCAGTCCAGCTGGCTTAGGGATATCATAACATGAATTAGGATGCTGCCTTCCTCGCTCAATAGTTAATATACTCATTGTCATCAAAGATAGCAATCATGGAAAGTCAAGATAATCATGGCAAACAAATTGCAACATATCAAAATCATCAGCCAAGATATAATTGTATCCTTACTTACTAAAATGAATCATCGTTCATCAATATAATCCGTGATTCAAGCTAAAATGATACTAGAATAGTGTATGGTTGCTAAGGGTAACTACGTCTACCAAGCTGTTATTTCATTTTTTTTATTTTTAATCTCTATCCAATAGTTTACATATCTAAAATTAAGTATTACAAAATATGAACTATTATGGTAGTATTGTGAATGTTGGTAATTTGTTTTTAATGAAAATCATGTTTAGAGTATTATATGATAGCGAGGATTGTAGAGGTAGAAAGTATATCCGGTTAAGATATATAACACTTCATTAGCCATCTGTTCCTTCTATGGCCTATTAAGCTGACACGACAAAGGCCATCAATACTGTAATTGTTATTAATGGCTTTATCTTTCCTCATCATAAGACAATCCCTATATTAAAATATCATCTACTAGATAATTCCATTTTTCTGTCCTGTTAATCTATCAAGGATAATTATCAATTAATGACCGAAAAGTGAAATTAACTGTAGACCGATCAGATTAAATCATGCGCTACAATATTGGATCTGCTTGCTCAATTTGCCCCACTTATCATATCATAACAAATATCTTATCTACCACTAATTTTTTTTACCTTCTTTTCTCTATAATTTACCTTTGCATGTATTATCGTCCTTCAGTAAAGGCATAACAGGCTCTGTATTCGTAATAGAAATAAATCATCAAGCTCTTCCCCCATCCAAGATAACCAAAATACAACTTGAACTCAATAGTTCCTTCATAGCAGATAAAAATACTATTTTAAATTTAGTACTACTTTTTGTAGCAATTTCCTTTTTTTAAAGCTATTTCTTTAGCCAATCATAATATTGAGATTTATTCCTTAGTTTATGATAAAGAAAAGCCAGAAGCTTAATCTACTGATCTTATCTAGCAAATTTATGTTGTTGTTGATAATTATCTTATCATTTTATTTAATCAATCTAAGAATTATCACGAGTTTCATCTCCATTCAAGATATGTACTATAACCTTTGAGATAGATGATCATTTCCTTTCGAATTTTAACAATATTTTTAGCAGCATCCACAAAACAGTTCTCGAACCAATTACAATCCGAAATAGTAATAATTTAGGGGAAAATTTACTGTTATTTTTTACCTGTACATGTGAGACATTTTAATCAAGCACAACCTAAAACATAAGCATAATATTCATTTATGTCTATGATTACAAAAATATATAAGCTAGAGGTAGATATACGACTGGACAAACTTAAATATCTTAACTGATAATAATCTTATCGTTTTATTTAATCTACCCAAGGGTACTTTTATTATCAATTTGTAATCTCAGGTAAAATTAGTTTTATAATTTATTAGCAACACCAATATTCTTAACTTTCATATCTTATTGATCGATATAAATTGTCATAATAAACATCAAGAAGAGATTACCTATATCAGAATTAAAGCAAAACTTATTGCGTCTTCCTTTTGTAGTACTATTTCGTAACGCACGACGCAATGCGTACATGATATAGCTCTAGCCTCAGGGATAATTTCAATCTTTTTTATCAGATATTTAAATACATTAAATCACAATTAATCACGCTCGCTGCATTTTCAAATCACAGCTAATTATTGCTATATGAGATCATTTCTCTGCTCAGCTTGAATAATCTCTTGTTTTTAAGAATAAGGCACAGACAAATATATGTATACAGTACATACTATATATATGGATATAATTCATGATTAGTTGACTATAATTCCCGTTATTGTCAACCTTTAATGTTTTAAAAGAGATTATTTAGGGTATTAAAAATTTCGTATTCGTTAGTTATCTTCTTGACCTTATATAAAACAGTGGAAAGCGTTAATCAAATTAAAAAGCTGCAAGGTCGTATCGGAAATTTAAATAGTGAACTACAAAGCTTCACTAAAATGACAATTGATATGTCAGATAATGAGGATGAAAGTGATGACTATGCATATCGTGAAGTAGAGTTACAGAAAAGACCAGTTATTAATAAAGGTATGATAGTAGTTACCAAGAGTATATTTATTTAAGGCGTAAATTTTTATTATAGTCAATAGCAAAGCGATATCTGATGCTATTTACAGCATTTAACTATGTAGATATTTACTTATATGCTAGGAATAAGCTCTGTACAATTTATGTCGTAATTAGCAGTAGCAACAACCTTCGTATGAATTTTAGCAGTTAAACTTATTAATATCTGTTATGTACATATAATTTAAATAAATTGTTTAGAAAAAGAAGCCAAGGAAATGAACCGATTTGCCGGCGTATTCTCATCGAAAATTGGTAACTGTATATATCATAATTTTCTCATTTGTTGTATGATTCTAGTCCGAAATAATAGACTAACATCGAATCGGCGATAAATATATGCAATGTACTAACCACTGTCAATCTATCTCTACAATATAAAAGTACTAATGCAAGATAAGAAACCTTTAAAATTAAAATTCTACGATAAACAAATGAGATATGAGCAACTGCGAGAAACCGTCAGACAAGTAAGCAATTAGAACTGGAAACTACGTATTATATTACTTTTAGGACTAATGTAAATTTTTTTGCATATAAGCTATTTATGTCCTATTTCATAATTTTACAATAACAGAGAGCATATAATAGAGAAGAGCGACCCGAAAAGCCTAAATTAGTCGAGGTAACAACTATATAAAATTAGGAACTGCTGTAATATAAAAAATTTTCGTATTTTATTAGAACCTCAGAGATCTGAAAGGCGAACCGCTCTGAAATAATAATTTTTAATTTTTGTATATAGCTTCAATCTTATCCAGGATATGATTCTCATCATGTAACTCGTTTACCAGAAAATATTTCTGTATCAAGTCAGCTAAGACGAATATCAGAAGCTCAGGATGATTTAAAAAAGAAGGTAATCTAGACGGCGCATACTTGAGATAGACACCATCATAATAATACCATCTATAAAGCTATTAACAAGTTGTCAAATATGTACATTCAAATATTATTTTTTTATTTAATTATTCGGTATCTAGCCCCGTTATAGAGCTGAATTCGTAAAATGTTTTCATTCCGAAATATCAGAAGCTATTATGCAGGTAGTATATAGCGTATATAAAGATTTCTTCCACATTAATCTTTTTTGTATCAATACAAAGTGCTAAACGTGACTCAATATTGCCTTTTCTGCTCTGATTATAATAATGTAGCACAAAATGATAACATTTTTCACTATTTCTTATTTATCATAGGATACATTCTGGTGGTTTTTTCTTTATCGATATCAGGTACTTTAAGATAATTTATCATCCTACCAGTTGTAATCCATATAAACAAATTTTGGAGTTAATTTTCATGTTTACTTTGGATAAACTATGACAGTGCTGACTGCGTATTCATTTCATTTTTTCGATATCTTTATTATAGCCTAGTAAATACACACAGGACAAAATTTTTAACCGAATTGCTTATAATTACGTCAAATTATTAACCTTTGCCAGAAATCCTCTATATAGAGATGTTTTCCTTCAGGTATACCACGTCTTTGTTTTAAAAAGATTTTGTATAAAAATTTACTACAACATTTATCCTACAGTTTTAATTGAACAAGGTGTATGAATACAATGGCCGTTTATTTGTGCCAAAATAACTTTGGAGACAATTTTGCTTTTAGAATAGTGCTAACTTAAAAATTTATAGTCAATATGCACATTAAACGTAAAGGGTTTACTGGCCAAGCCTTTTAACGTTCACATTATATACTGGATCAATGTTGTTCATACTTGTTTCATGATTATCATTAGTTTATAAACTTGATGATATATCTTGGGAGTTACCATTAGCGCTAAGTTACTTTGTTACTTTTTCTTTCTAGTCCTATCCAGATTTAGTATGCCAAACTATTTATAGTACATTTTGTGAAGCCTTTCCAACGTCTTGGCGTCAATACAACGAAAACTTTAAAACAGAATTAACAAATCTAGTAACACTGTGGATGACAGGTAATAATATATTACAGAATAAGGCAAGCCTGCCTTATGCTATTTCCTATTGCGAATTAATTACTATTACGTGCGTTTTCAATATAAAAGATATTTTAGTATTATTATCAACTGTTACTAAAAGATTACGTAATTACCAGTAAATTAATTGCAAAGGTAGAAATTTTTATAATCTATTACTATAATATCAACAGTTATATTTTAATAGGTTTCAACTATACCTGAGCTTGCAATGTTAAGTATTGATTGCCATTGAATTTTCTATAGCTAATTGGCTGTTTTTTGTTTCCTAATAGGAAATAAACCCTACCCTCGATCATGGAGTAAATGGCCTTATAGTAGATTAGAGCCAGCCATTGTTCAGAAAAGAGAAGCTCAAGCGAAACAAGAAAAAGGTATATCGTAAAGTTACAATTTTTACGAAAAATAGTTTTCCTTTACTACTTCTTTAATCCGTATTTTTTACGGTACTATTCTAATCCCTATTGCACTATATTTAATCTAGTCCCAGCCTTAAACTTTAACATTATTCATAAAATATCGCAATCGAATGGTACGAATAGCAATCAAGAAAGTAGCAAAGAATCATCTGAGCAAAACTCACAAGGTGAATTTTAATTACTAATACCTAGTTTTGTTGCTTGATTAATATATAGACTTCATTAATCGATTAACATGTTTAAGTTCGTTTATGTAATAGTATTTACAATTATTCTATCTTTAAAACAAATTAATAGATGGAAAACGAAGCCGACAAGGTAGCATGTCATCTTTTCCTGGTAATATAACTCCTTTACCATCAAATCGTCGACTACGGAACGATGGTACAAGAATTATTGTTGGAACTAAAAATAACCCTAAGAAAATTATCAAATTAAATCCTAATTTTAGAAGACACCGAAGCCAAGTAAGATAATGATACGGTTCGGTTTTACTTGAAATTAGATTAAGGAGCTACGTTATAATTTCTGTTAGTCACATCCAGCAACGAAAGGCCCTGAATTCGAAAAATCGATCTTTAATATTCATGGCCATAGCCCCTTAGTAGAACAATATATGAGAATGAAACAATTACGAAAATCCAATCATCCTGTAGTTTATATCCATCGAACTGATATTAATAAATTGCCACCCGTCGATGCATTAACTTACCAAGACGTAATTAAAGACTCCAGAAATACGGCACATGCCATCGAGAAACATTTCGAAAAGTAAGTAAATCACAGGTTGATATCGTTATAGTATTTAGAATATACTACTATCAGAGTTGAACCTTATAATTTAAAATTACTTTATGACGACGCGTAAAAAGAAGATTTTCATATCATGTATTACACATTTAAAGACATTAATTTTTGTTACGTATTTATCGATTCTTGAATAGCAGACATCGTTTTGATAGAATACTGTTCTTATTAATACTACTGCATGAAGTTAAAAGCTTAGTACAGTAGCAAGTATTACGTGATGTCATTTTGAGATTCATTTTTTGCTATTTTATTGATTTATCCGTACTAAACTTTGATATTTTTACTATCTGTGTAGATTTACAAAATCAATTGAACAAGATCAGACTACTTTCGCTCTGGAACAGCACCATGAATATCTCAATTATAGAAAGTAATGTCACTTTTTTAGCTATACATTCCTGAATAATTCTTATTCTATCTTTACCATACAGTATATACTAAAGTATACGAGTATAAATCAACAAGTCTTAAATGATGTGATAGAAGGATAATCATAACTCAAGATTGTTATTCAATCACCTAGACGACAAGAAATACTCTTAGAACAGCCTCGTGAAATTAAAAGGCTTAGCGATGTATTGAAATTAGAAGCCGCGGTAAGATAATTGATTTTTCAATTTGACTAAGCAAACATACCATCATTGTTACTAACTTCATTTGATGACTTTTAATTTAGCAACGAGATTATATTGGTTATGGCAAGCATTCATCATCGGTACTTCGTGCTGCATTAGAAGCTATTAACTTGGATGAAGTTCAAGAATAAATGCTGTAATTATAAATATCGAGTGAGATATATCTAGTACAGATTACACGTTGTACATTAAAATTACCTGAGTAGCTGTTACAGGTTTTACGCTAATTTCAAGTTTTCTATTAAATGTTTATAATTAAATTATAAACATATTCACCTTCAAAACTGTCTATACAATGTTGTTATCATAAGTCACTAATGTTGCTATCATTTTAAATATTGCTTTTATCGCCATATGATAGAATAATTTGTGTCAATCCTTCATTCCGGATTTGCGGTGTAATATATTTTTGCGATTACAGTAATTGGATGTAATATTTTTCCAAGTGCTTAAAATTGCTTTTTAATTGAACATTTTTTTGACGCTAAAATAGGCGTTACGTGTATTTAAGATGGTGCTAGATGCTAAAAATGCTTTACTATCTCTAAATATCAATCAAGTTTACAACCAACATATGGCATTTTTATAGTTAACAGTAATATTTATTATGATATGTCGATAAACCAAATTTAAGGCATTCCAATACAAAGTAGCTCAAAGCGCAATTTGTTAAGAAATATAAACATTGTACTAAACTATAACCAACAATTTCCACGCAATCAGGAAAGCTTTAGGCATGACAATTAAAAAAGTAACTAGAAACTGGCCTTTCATTTATCTTCTTTCCTTCTATATTACTTTATATTAGAAAAATGAGCCTTAAATCACTATGACAAGGAATACATCTGTTAGGAATAGAATTACAAAATCATGACTGGATCCATGCGCATTTGCGTGCTTCCTAGCCATTCTAAGAGATGAGCTAGGCTACCAATATTAACCCATATGCTCGAACTTAAATACATCTCTATGCAGACATTGATCAACTGAAAAATAATCCAAGAGTATATATAAGAGCTCTATTAACAGGCAACAATAGCTAATTCATGAGATATAGTTAACTTATTAGTAAATTTAGAGACAGCTTTTACAAATAATTTTTGCAAAATGTAATGAAAATTCAAACGGGTAAAATTACATACAACGTCGACATGACAGTGTGCAATGGAAACAGGTATACTACTGAAAGCGTAAAATATGGCATACTACCTAAATCATTTTCTACTTTTATCATAATGATTTTCATCAATACTGTAGCAAATTTACCGACATTTCTACATACCTTGTTAGCAAATCAGCCTTTTGATGCTTATTCAATGCCCATCGCCTTGACAACATAGGCAACAGCATCACTGCAATTAAAGATCTTTTCGGCATCGGCGTCCGTAATTTCTATACCTATTATTAACAATTAAGATGGCGTACTTAGCATATTATAGCATGGCTGAAAAAACCAATGCTACATATCTACATACACATTGAAGGCAAATGTAATCTATCAGTGAAAGTGTAACGTCTCCATCATTTTACGACGATTAAATGATCATGTCAACTCGCAGATAGTAGCCAAGTAAAAATATACCGGTACCCATGCTAAAGTAAAGTGTACCATTTGATTTCTTTTCTTAGCTAATACTAAGTATAAATTATTAATATTAATACTGCTTTTGAATATACTTTAACATAGGCATATTTTGCAGGACTACCAGTAAATAAAGTAAAGGAAAATAAATTTAAGGTATAACTTATTCGATCGTAACCCCGAAAGTAGTGACATTGTTATTACCATAGCCAGCTGATGTATGAGAATATTAGTAATAAAGATATTGATACAAATTACTGTATAGTATCATCAATCTTAAAATACAAAAAGAACTAAAGGGTGATTATGTGGTACGCTGGAGTTAATATACTCAGTTTGGTTTATTAGTTACGGGGGTATAAATTCAAAAAGTTCTAGTAATTTGTAATATGTAAGATACACATACCAAATTCATCTTCGAACGCCATCACAATTTCAACGGTATCTAAACTGTCCAATCCCATGTCATTAATAAAATGGGCATCCATACTTAACTGTGATTGAAAAGTAAGAGAAAATTTTGAGTTGCTTTGACGATCATAAGTAAAATCATAAACAGAAATGATTGTTGACATTATTTTTTAGAGCAATCCAAGTCGAGACTCTACAAATACAATTTAGGTATTCTATGGCCTTGAACATGATGTGAAACATGATCCATTTTAATACGATAGTAACAGTAAAGGGAAATGATTGTATAATCAATAATCGATGGTTCTAGTGAAAAGTTCACATTGCTTGGATAGCGATATTATTCAACCATAAGCAGAAGTGAATCTTGGTAGCCTTTCGAACTATCTAGGCGTTTCATGGCCTTGAATAGGGTGTGAATATAATATAACTATAAGGAAGTACTGTTTAATGATGATAATAGCAAAGAAAAATGATTTTATAATCAGTCTTGCATAGAAAAGTCTGAATTACGTTGACGATGTTCTACACTAATCAACGGTACGTAGAAATGAATCTTGATAGTACGCACAGGAGGAGAGCCATTCGAACCAAGCTATCTAGTTCATTATTGACGTTGAACCTAATTTGTATACTTTGACATCTCTAAGGAATTACTCTTGTAGGATAGGAATGGCAATAAAAAAATGATAACCTATTCAATCAACTAACTAATAGAATAGACTGCCGGTAAAAATTTGGAATGAACGCATAGTCCAGTAAGATGCTGCAGCGTGGGAGATGGCATTAGTATTTTTTTCTCCAAAGGAGAGAAAGGAATGAAGTCATGCTTCAAATTCATATGATGATAGTTAAAATAAGCTAGTGAAAGACAATTTATTTATGCCAGTATCATCTATTTCGATCGTTTTTAATCATCCCTATGAATAGAATACGATCGAAGGAAAGGAATAGCAGGCGTATGGCCAGGTAGAGCGGCATCACGCATGCAATCCTTTACCTGCATCGTACACTTGGTACCGTCTCAGTACAGACTACCATCAACTGTAGCAAAACTCAATTTTTCTATTCGTCTATTGTAGATGAATGAAATGAAAGAGCTAAAAGTATTTCATTTATCGATGCCCATGGAAGATGCATCTGTATTCTTACTGCATTAATACCTTGCTCGTGTCTACTTTATCGAATGATCGGAGAACTTCCAAGACACGATGTTCAATTTCCTCCTTGTTGGGGCCATGGTGATCAGCATAAAATCGAACAGACGGCTTGACTAAAGACAGGTATACAGCACCTAGTAAATTGTGATCTTTAGCCATAGGAGTGATTAATTGAACTCTTGGATTACTGATGATTGTCGTCAAGGTCCGACTGCAATAAGATCGAGCTACTCTTGGCAATATTCTTAAACTATTTCGCAACATACTGTTGGCCGCCATGTTGTTGAGCTTGCTGGACTGTCTTTTCAAATCGACTAGTGACCCGCTGGATGGGGGTGAAGTGAGCGTGGACGAACGTGGCGACCAGTACCACGATCAGCGCTTGACATTGTACTGTACTGTACCGTTACGGTGGTCCTTGTAGACAGTGTGTAGTACTGTAGACTACAGTACAATCTATGGTCTGCAGACTGCTGGAGTACTGTACCGTACTGTGCAATACGAAACGAACCGATGTAAAATAGATGTCACTCATTTAAAGTCTATTTCAAGTATAGTACAAGTATTTTTTACGACATATATTTTACACATTACTGGGTCAGCAATATTGAAGTGGACCGAGTGCGAAGCGATATAGGCAAGCGAAAACAACTTTCAAAACGACTATACGCCCGATGCAATGCACTGAGTGTAGTAGGTAACAGTACTGGATATCGGGGCTGTTTCAGTATGAAGATAGCACGTTGTCCATGCTTTCGTCACCAACATGGTCTACTGTGGACTCTATTTGTTTTGCTTGTTTGTTTTATTGGCTTAAGCAGGAGGATTTAGTTATTCCATTTTATTCTTTCTTCTTTCCTGAGTTAGTCAAGTCAGTATCGCCTGTATCTACTGATCTTATGGATGCGATGCCGTCGTAGACAGTTCTATCACTATTTCCTTTTCTCTTCTGTGAACCACAGATAGAAATCGAAAATATGTTTCCTATCCTGAGATGTCTTTTGAGCAGTTTTGACAGTATCCTATCATACCGTGGGATGGTGCTGTCCAAAGTGCCAGTAATCCAGGGTCCACATCATGGTACATATTAAGGATTTATGAGAAGAAATACAGTACAATTCTGTAAAAAAAAGCCATACGTCATCACTCACTCACGCCACAAAGAGTGCAGTATATTGATTCCACTGTCCACTGCACGGTATACAGTTAATGTTTGTCGGCAAAAGAACTGGTGTCAAATCAATGTCAATAGCTATCCTAGTAAAATCAAGTATCGTCCAACCCTTGATTTGATCAAGTTGAATCATACCTTAAAGCTAGGGTCTCATGATTTGATTTGGATTGAATTTTTAGATTTTGCCGGCTTGATTTGATGTGATCAGATGAATCATGCCTTAAAGCTGGATGTAATATCTCTCTTACTTCACTTATATTTCATCAATTGCTAGAATTAGCAAAACACTATCTTAGCTCACAAGATTACTATTACTTTCTACATAGTACTTAGGACTTATAACTAGAGTGTTACTTAGCTAGTTAATACTTGAGGAATCTTAAAATTGCATTACACTAGGCTTTCATGATTTCATCACTTTGAATCATGCCTTAAAGCTGGGTGTAAGATCTCTCTTACTTCACTTCACTTCTACTTCATCAATTAACTAGAATTAACAAAGCACTATCTTAGCTCACAAGATTACTATTACTTTCTATAGTACTGTACTTATAACTAGAGTGTTACTTAGCTAGTTAATACTTGAGGAATCTTAAAATTGACGCGGCACTACACTAAGGTTTCATGAATTGATTTGGATTGAATTTTCAGATTTCACCGGCTTGCTTTGATTTGATTTTACCGGTAAGATTTAGCAGACCATGTTACTGTTTAGTACTGCGTACCATGACAACTTAGTGGCAGTTACCAGAAGTACCCAAGTTGAGGCAAATGAATACCCGATGTTTCAAGTTTGTAAATCGCAGATTACCATAGTGCAAACTAGCATGTGATCTGAAGAGTAAACAGTACCATAAGAAGAAGAAATAGACATGACAGTCGGATTAGAATGTGTTCCGCCTCATATCACCTTATTCTAAACACTTCATTACGCCAATATGCCGATGCTCAATTCTGTGGTGGATTCATTTTCTCAACTGTAGTTATACGCTACCCGTTCTATCAACGAATCATTCTATGATTATGCAATGCAATACCTGCTATGCTTTGCAGGCTGACACTTGTCAAAGAAGTAAACCCTCATTACTTCTAATTTAATCTGACAGTATTCTAAACTGTATTGCTTAAGCAGGTGGTATGTCAACAGTATCTGCATGTTCTCTACCGTCACAGCGACTTCTGATAGAAATAGTCAAATTAATAACTAAGTGACGAACCGATATAGATAGCATTCATCGACTGATCAGGTATAATAATGTCGAGGAGCTACAACAGAAGCTATCTGTAGTTGTAGGATAGTTATCGATAGCTTATAAATAGTCAAACAAACTAAGTGATTAACAGATAGAGATAGCATCCATCTACAGATCACGCATAAGAACATTAAGGAGCTACAACAGAAGCATCTGTAACAGTGGGATATTTGTGGATAGCTTATATAATAATAGTCAGAAGTCAAGGACTCCAAAGAGAAAAGCATTTTCCCTTTTAGGACTCTCTGCTTAAGTTATTTAATTAACACACTAACTTCTTAGCTGCTATAAGTACCTACATATTAAACACTATCCTTATGCTATTATCATTGCAATGATTGTACAGAACGGTATGAAATTAGAACTGTTTCAACTGCTTAATCCTTATTACAGTACTCCCAATCTAACCTGACAAAATACTCTAGAATAGACATGAATTTGCATGTTGCCTAAAATTGGCCCAATGACTTCCCTAACAATTTTAGTGTATACGCGTAAAAAGGTAATTGACTGGGAATAGCCTCTACAACTGTCTTCTTGGTTTTGACTAAATTACTGCTAATGCGCCATATTGCACTCTACTGTATTGCGCTTAGTAAGCACCTTTTTTAGCAAAGAATTAATTCACAAGGCTAATGGAAATTCTGATCATATCTTACCCATCGATTCTGTTTAGCTGTTACTGCAGAAGACAGTCGACAGTCAAGAGCATAGATATGTGAGTTAGAGCTTCTATTAAATTATTAATATCTGCATTATTATGATCATTCAGCTACTTACTACTAATCAGACATTGGTAAAATCAACTTTATTGCCTTTGAAATGAGACTACACGTATTTCCAGAATCCTACAGCCTACTGGTATACCTATCAATGAGAATATGGTTTTCTTGAGCACCTCGTGGAAACTACTGTCGCACTTTCAATATCCTTACGCTATTTTTCATCCATTACTTCCTATGAATATTTTACCATGCCCAAGGCATGTGCACTCTAGACTACCTAAATGGCTACTGTGGAGCCACATTAAGTATCTAAAAAAGTGCTTCGATTTTTTGTTAACTTTACTTGATCACTTACATCAGTTCTCTACAAGCGAATACCTATACATGTCTAAAGCGATAATATGTCCCCTATGAACAGTTACTTACTCATAACCTCACAATCGAAAATATTATACTGTACAAGCTAATCTATTTTACGACAGCATTATAGCCAAGAATTACCAATATACTCGTATTATCATCAATTAGACAAGATAGAAAAAATATCTACAATTATTCCATCATCTCAGCATGGAAGTGTCACTTTCCGCACCATTTATGCGACATCTTTAACCTCTATTTGCATGAAGAAATCGACCGTTCGTCATCATCCTGACAGTATTGTACCCATGCAGCTACTTAATTACTTAAAGTTATTTTAATTATAATACAATTTATGTAGACTATAATAATATTTATCAATTAATAGGCAATATTAATCAATTGTCTACTCCATCTTTATCTAAAACATTTTTTCTTCTACTCTATATCACTGGACAAAACATGTGAAATAACTCATTAACTTTAATTCTATTCTACGAGTAATTACTATGGTTTAAGACAAGATTGAATCGAGTAACGATAATAATTTAAATAGTCTACTCTATCTAATGTACAATATTCTTGTCTGCATCATGAGATAAAAACAGGTGAAACATCTCACTGATTTCAGTTTTACTCCACGAATAATTGCGTCATTATTATAATAAAAACATATAGTAGACTGAATGAAGTGACAATCTTAGTATATAGAATCATCATTCCACTATTTTTAGTTTACTGAAATTAGCATGTATGTCAAAAGAAAAAAGCTGTTTACCGTTTGTAGCAGATGATAGACATATTCCCAATTTCCAATAAATCTATATAAAGAAAATTTTAATAACTTTAAATCGTCTCCTCTGTCTTAATCTACGATATTTTCCTCTTCCGAGACAAAAACATGTGAAAGACTCATTGATTGCAGTTTTACTCCACGAATAATCACACCATTATTATGATTAAATTAAAACGTAGACTGAATAAAGTTTCAATCTTAGTATATAAAATCATCATACCAACATTTTTAGTTTACTGAAATTAGCGTGCATGTTAAAAGAAATAAAAAATGTTTAGCGTGTGTAACAGATAACAGATATGTTCGCCAATGTTTATTAAATTGATACAGGAAAATATTACGTTAAGTGTAAAGGCATTTTTCCCTAGTTAACAAGCTACCTGCTTGGCTGTAATAAAGGACATACATAGCACTTGGTAAAATAAAGCTATCTTTTCATCATCTTCAGTTTACTAAAATTAGAATAGATAACTATAGAAAGAAAAATAGATAGCGCTTGTAACAGATGATAAATAATATGGATAGATATACGTACCAATATTCTCTTGACTCTATATCAAGATGATAGGATTAGGCTGGACTTCCTATTTAAAGTAGTCTTGACGGATACCGAGATATTAATAGCAAAGTAAACGGATGATATTGATTTAGAAAACAATAGTCTCAGCTACTATTTTTATGTTTTATGAAAGTTAGTGGGAGGAGGATACGGTAATTTAATTTACCTTCAATCTCTTATGTAATTTCCTCAATTGAAGAATCAATCATTGTTGTGTGTCTCCAAGATGGCGGTAATATCCGAAGGATATTTTTAAATCTCTGACACATTTACTAAATAAAGAAAACAACACAGTCAACTGCATTCAAGGCAAGGTCAATACCTTCTATAGTAATCATAGTTATTTACTATAATTTTTCATTTCCTTGTTCTTACTATGATTTTATAACGATAATCCGGGTCCAGTTTCATCATATCAATCGATCATGTTAGTAATTTAATAATTTTGTATTTTCTATAATTTTCTAAGCAAATCCATTTAGTGTTAATACCCTTGATACTGCCCGCGATTCAATTTTGATTTTGATTTACCTATCATTTAGCAAAATTTTGTTTCGAAAATTCTATCGAAACTGATTACTTTCCCTTTAACCTTGATTCTACCCATATACTAATATACCGTACTATATAAATGTTCGTTTATTTCTTACTTGATCAAAATAGCGCCTGATTTTAAATTTTATCCTATCTCTTCAATCTCCTTATGTCATTATATGAATACAAGGGACCGAAATTTGATGTTAATTTTTCATTTATTTACTCATTCATGCATTGTAGTACTTATTTCAACACCATATAAAGACTAGCTTAAATCATTTTTCGGTTTTGATTCCTTATCATAATCTCTCTACCAGTATACCATCATCGCCTTCGTATTACTATTTGCTACGAATTTAATGGTGGAAGCTGTGTTAGTCATTGGTAAAATTGAACAAAATTGTAAGGTTAAATTCGATTTTCTTTTTATCTTCAAAACTCGCATAACCGCCTATGTATCTGCACTTACGAACATTTGATAATTTATATAAGAAAACCCATTTCTTAGCACTTCCTATAATATAATTTAATTGAGCTAAACTTATTTTATTACTCTCTATTAATATCTTAGTAGTAGTATTGCGTCAATCAGGACAATATCTTAATTCATTCATTGACATTAAATTACTAAAATTTATTTCATTATCAAACGATACATAAATGAAAGATATCATTAACTTTAATACAGCTAAGTTAAGACATCCATACTATAGTTAACAACTTGACATTAACCTATTTACTGTAATAGTATTTCTCCATTACAAATATTCTATCCGACTCTTGAATCTATCAGTAAATAATAGAAATATCTTCGAAATTTTATAATTCAAACCTACTCAAATTAATTAGACAAATCACGTAAGTTCCTGTCCTAAAAAAAGGCGTTCTATTCGCCAGACAGAATTATCTCTTATATATTAATTTCAAATCCTTTAGAAGAACGTTATACGGTGTAATCAAACGTCCAATTCCATCAATTAGAATTTCTATTAACTGGTTAGTCAAAGGATTATGCAGGTAGAGTCAGATTCTCAAACATGATGCTTTTCGCTTTCAATTTATGATAACATTAGTCGAATTTAAAATAGTTTAATATTCATATACTAAGTAATTTAATGAAACTTGTGATATAACGAGATGCTAAATTGAATTGATCAAGTAAATTGATGATACAAAACTGCATAGAAAGATTTCATATGAATTATTACATATCGGTCATTTTTTAACGAAAATTATTCATTGTAAGTTTACCACAAAATATTAGTCCTTCGTTTTATCATTTAATGCGATAATCAGATTTCAGATTGTACATAATTAAACTACAGCATAAATATTTCGAACCCAACTTGTTAACAAGCGATATAATAGTAGTATTTCTGATTTATATCGTCATATCTAGAATTCTAATATTAGTAAAACTCAACTTATTAGCAATTATATATTCAAGTCTAGTCTACTAATCCGAAAGTAGTGTACGCAATTGGTTGTACAGGATTACCGCATTTACGTATCATATCCAAAGTTTTTAAAATTAGTAATGCCAAATTTATATGTAATTATTTATCACTCTAGATTAAAAAATGACGTAGCAGAGTGAATTAAAGGGTTCTATCATCTATTTCAATCATGAAATACATTTTTAGAATTTCCAGCTATTATTATGCAGAAAACTTTTAAATATCAAAGTTTCTATCGCTTAAATTAATATAAGTTAATATTATTACAATAATACAACATAGAAATAGCAAAACCTGTCACGGTAAGTAAATCTAGTCTTTCTCGTAAATGTACGGAATGGATCAAGTTATTCAGATAAATAAGCAGTAATTATATAATGGCAAAGTACGAGCACAAAAACCCAAGAAACTCCAAATACTTTCCAATAGTGTATGCAAAAATACAAGTTTCTTTTTAGTAAAATATCATCGATGATATAGAATCACTTTACATCCAATTGGATTTCATGATCCAATTTTTACTAAAAAGAAAGGTTTTGATATATAGAATGTAATTATAGTGTATGAGTGCGCTTAAAGACCAGTCTCTTGTATTTAAGTTTCATTTTGGTTAGGTATTGATCATTCTACGATTATTGCAATTTTTATTACGTCTAAAAAAATGATACTTCCAAATCATATAGATCTTAATGATAACATTATATAATAATTAGTTAAAATAACATGACCATTAAATAAGAAGTATAGGTATAATTATTTTCCATGGCAAGTGATACAGTTAGAATGCGTGTTAATATATATGTAATTTTCTCTCAGTTAAAATAGCAATAAAGTACGAAATATTATAGTTTACATTAATCAGACCCAACCTGATATAGTTATAAAGTGTATTAGTACAAAATTTCTACTTTAACTCCGTCTAAAATAACCTGTTAATGAGTACAGAGCCAATAGTAAATCTTTATAACAGCTACTTCGAATTTAGCTTATACCAAATCAAACCGGATCATTTGACATAATATGAAAATGCGAACAACAAAATCTCTTCTTTAATTGGAATGGAAATATATTCACGTATGCAATAATCAAAGAACTAACGTTAAAAAAATATTTATTACGAATTATTTAAAATTTTAATGGCCGTACTGCAAATATGATTTAGACGCCTGCAGTTACCTACTTGATGGCTATGATTTCTTTAATTTTATTTTAAATTTAACCTAATTTGCATTAACGGTGTCTTCATTTTATTGCCACTTTATGAAACTTGTAACAATATTATGATCTTAAATTCGTTATACAAATCACTCAGAAAGGAAATCGCCGCTAATTTAAATTTAAAGTTTATAATTTACATTAATTCTTATTTTTACATGAAACTTCAAATTAACTATTACCAGTAACATGCTAAACCTCTCTACATTCTGAAAATTCATTAATTTAAAAAATAAAAGTCCAACAAATTCTTAATACGAGTTATCGGACAGTATTTTAAGCAAATAAGTTTTAATACTGTACTATCTAAATCTCAATAGCGGTGCGATACTGTCCGTTAATTTACATGCTGTGCTGAAATTCAAATTTCGATTTCAAAAGCTTAAATGACAGCAATAACAGAGCTTGATAATTTCTGTATGAAATTTTTAATTGCTATTAAGGGTGTTTTAAATTTTCACATTGCTTAAAGATCATTAAAAATAACAGGATAATAAATTCCTGATATAGCTATTACAAAATATTTCAAGCTAATTAATTCTAATAACGTCCAAATCCTGTTATTACTGTTATGCTATTCACTAATTGCTATCAATAACTTTAATGTTAATAATTTTATAGCTCTCTAATTTTCTCGCGAAAATCTTAAATGAGTTACTACCGTTACCGTGTTAATGATACCCAGATCTTATTGCAATACTAATTCATTTAATAACGAAATAGTAATTTCCCGATGCAATTTTTCAAAATATCTTATGTAATTGATTATAAAAGTGTCTACATCTGTGCTTGACTATGGCATCATCGATTAAAACTACAAGATAATCTTCGATCTACAATAGTTTTCACATAGAATTTTAAAGCAACGTAAAAAGCGAATTTATAATAAGTATAAAAGACCATCTTCAAAATTATCTCGATTTGATACTCGAATAATCTCAACTATTACATTTACTATAGAAGAGATATTAGAGATGAATGTATTCATCATTTTAGAGATGGTCAGTTTGCCACGTGTAAAATATTTTTAATTATCTTTTCTCTATTTCTTTTATTTAGTGAAAAAATCCTAAAAATGACTATTTCTACCATCAATTAATAAGACTGGACTATCAAGAATGCAATTGAGGTTAGAAAAGAATGAAAACAATAATTCTATTCTTTAGCTATTGATGATTTATATATATTTGTCCGGCCTTTAATTCACCCTTATTGAACGTGAAATCTCAATATCTACTATTGTATTATCTATCGATTTTCAATCATTATTTAAAATAAATAACTGGAGATGAATGAAAGACTTTTCCCTTCTTTTTATTCTCTTAAATGGGCGAATGGATTGATCACCAACTATATCTATTCTCATTTTGATTTAGGTATTGCCATGTTTAGACATCAGTTTAAGGAAGAAAATTAGTTGAACATTGATCCATTCCAGTAAGATATTCTGCCATTAATTAGACGTTAACTCGTGTAGGACAGTTCAAATATCCGTAGATCGATCATCATGGTCAGCGTTAACCAATATTATATTTTCTACTTATAAATTTGATTAGCATTGTAAACACTTTATTTATTTTTAAATTATCAATACTTTGGAAAGTGATGTCAATCTTCGAGACGCCATTGATATTGTTTGTTATTGACTTTAAAAACACAATCCATAATTTTCAAGAAAGATAGAGGCAGTTTTAATATCTTTCTAAACTCTTCTATCATTTATAATATTCTATTTTATTTAGACGTCATCATCCTGATCAGACCGAAGAATTCATTCTTGAATTTAGGATAATCTTCATTCCACATTTTGCTGGCTGACTTACGTAAAATTGACCATCAATCGGCTAGCAACATCGGATCTTTCAAACATTTTAACGCCCATCAGATTCTTCCTTATTGAGCGTTGTCAAGGTAAAAATGAATTACTTAATATTTCGATTGGTATAGAAATTGAAATATTTTAACGCGATATTTATCATCCTGTCAAGACTATCAATTTATACTTCCAATGTTGCTTTAATCTTTAATTGATATCTACATCAGTTTACCAAATTCAATCTCTAGACTATTTTTCAGATTTCTTTACTATTTATTTCTAATCGATACTGAAATTAATCTAATAACACTTTGTACTAATACTTATAAGTATGGACAGGCTGATTAGTGACCTGAAAAGAACGTTTAATTTTATTTATTTTAAGTCCAACTTTATTTTAATATCCGGACATATCCAGAGATGATAGAGCATTTATTACATTTATGACTTTATTTTCAAGATCGTACGAAATATAAATTTTCAACGGCTAGACAACAATGCAGCGGCGATCATATAGAAAATATAAACATAATCTTTCCTCTCTACAGTATTACAAGTTCAACCGTATCGTGGATAGAAACACTGCTTAAAACCCATGAATGCGGTTGCATTGATCAAATTCTCATTTAGAATGAAAATTAGTTATCAAAAATTTCCTCTAAAAATTCAGTGAAAGAAATCTTTTCCTTCAGTAGATGAAATACTTTCCTTCATTAACGACACACACTTAAACAACAAAGCATAAAATTTACCATAAAAACTACGTTTCACTATTAATTTGCTCGGTTTACTATCGTAATTGGATTTACCTTCCTTTATATCTGTATCAAAAAGTTTATTTAATTTTAATTTTTGCCTGCCATATTTAGTTATAGTCATCATACTCGTGTTGACTAGATATAAAAATTAAATTAGTTGTCGAAACGATTATCTACTACAGTAATCCAAATACTGTGTATCCTCTCGCAAGATTTAATTAAGAAATAATATCATTCTTGACGAAATTACGTAAAACTATAGCCATAGAATCTTTCAAAGTATAGCTCTGATCGTGTTATCTTGGAAGTTATCATGGTTGATGGTTCAAGTGACAAAACTAACTGTGTTTAAACTTTTAAAACTGAATATGAAATTAAATTTCATCAAATCTTAGAAATAATAACATTTCATTAATTTTAGCACTATCAAACAATATTTTCAACCGTGAACCCTCTTTCTCTTTACTCTTAATTGCTAATCAAATGAAATTCTTTAAAATCATGACACATTGATATTTACTAACATTCAAAATCAAAGTGATATTCCTATAAGTTAAGTAAGATCTTGCGAGCCAAAACTAAACTATCAAGCTAGCACATATTCATATCAGTGGTACAATGTAATTGATGGCAGAATATTTTAAAAGCCCAATATCTTCTTCTTTAAATTTGAAATAAGAAGAGTTAGATCTACTTATAGTATATCTGGCATAGCTTGATTCTAGGATTGCAAAACAAAGTGAGTAAACATCGAACTACGGCAAACTATCATAAAGCTAATGTAAAGAATTTAAGTATTAGGCGGGGGTAAATTTTATATACTTCTCAAAGTCATCTTGTTTTGCTTTATCAGCAACGAAAATGTCAAAAATCAGGACTCACACTATAAATCCTTGACTAATGAAATATTAACAGAATTTACAAGATAATGCGGATCAGTTGCTATAACTAAAAGGAACTTGACACTTGAAACTGGATCATTTTTATACCAAGATCTAGTATCATAATATCGGTAGAAAATTAATTTCGTTAAATGGATCAAACTTATAGTATCTAAGTTATCTCAATGATAGGAAACTACGTTATACTTCAAAATCTGACGTATTCTCTGGTGTGTTATTTGATAACTGCTATAGGACAAATTCAAAAATTAATTGTGAAATTGAAATTCAGTAATAATATCGAATCCAGACTGTAATTAAGAATACTTCCGCTAGACCATTTAATTTTTTGATATCTGTATGAGACGTTAATTGTTTCTATGTCTGATGAATAAAAGAATCAAAGATAAGCTTAAGGATATTCAGATTAAAACTGGCTGATGATGTGGAATCTAAAATTATTCATACAAAAGTATTTCCATTATAATTTATATAAATTAAAGACGGAAGATTTTACTTGTGTCGTCAAATGATCTTCTAGTATTAATGTAACATTTGCACAGATCATTAACCTACAGACTTTAGATATTATGTTATCAACAGAAGCTCTTACGATGTTTCTTAAACGTTCATCAATATTTAATGACAGTTTAAAATGATACTACTAAATATACTTTTAGAACTATCGTAAATCATGATAGTGCTTTGCATAACTGCTTAAGATCATTAAATCATGATGTAAGGTAATATCTAGGTTTGATAACCCGTAAAAAATAAAAAAGCCTCACACGGATTTGACATGCGAGTATAATTTCTAAATGACTGCCGTATCATATTATAGAGCCCTTTCATTATCAATGATTGATTCTATAAACATTTAAAATGAATCACTATCTCACAAAGTTACAATATTGAGCTATAGCCTTTGATAAGAATCTACTAAATAATTCGAAATGATTTAGACGCTTAAATATTAATTTCATACCAATTAGAAATTGCCATTGCAGACTCTAGAGGATTTCTGAATGGGAATGTTATTCCAAATCTACAACTAATTCTAGCTGTTTAATTATAACTGACGTCTATATTAAAACAAAATAATTATAGGAAACTTCAAGATAATGATGATTAGGTTAATAATTACCTTAAATACTTTGCAATCATCAACATACCAGTTACGTTTAAATAACTTTTATAAAATTTAGATTTTGTGACTAATTTCTAATGATTTTTTTAATACCTGCATATCAATGCTGGCGTAGACTTATAGCTCATTAAGTCTCTTAATTATCATCTAGGCTTTACTATAAAATGATAAATTGTTTTATACTACTAAACGTATTGATTTAAAGAGGACTTCAGAATATTATTGATACCATAAATTTTAAAACTAGCTCTAAGCATCATCTACTCATAATTAAAAAATGAATAAATTTTTATAAAGATTTATAAGTAACATAATCATAATTAATTTCAAGTAAATTTTTAAATTTAAATGCTGTCGTAATTTTATAAAATATATATCATAACTACTTGCAATAATTTACTCACTTATTCTTTAGTATCTTTAAAATTTGTACATATCCGACTTACAATACGAAATTTTTTGCAATAATCCTTATTAAAATAGAAATAGTATCAAGGACTATTTTACGAAATCAGTCTGCGTTGGAAAATTAAAGAGGATTTTCCCATCGAGGTTAGATGTCAGATCTTAATCTTACCATAATTTGATTCTGCTCGATTACTCTAAAGTCCAGGATTGAAATTTCTAAATTAAAACCGAATCTTTCATATAAATTCTAATCAGCCTGATTTTACATGCATATTATCCCCACATACCCCTCCTATCGCATTTCCTAATATCAATAAAGGTGTTACCAGCATGTTTCATATAAGGAATTTTTAATTATTGCCATCATGAGCTGTATATGTATATACATATATAAGTCTATCTCTGCTATTTCTTGATAAAGTAAGCAATTTTGACTATATTCTGTAACCGTATGGCCTGCGACATCAATTTAATTAATACTCAAGTTAAACCATCTGTTAATATTTTCTTTAATAATGATATACTATGAAATGATCTATTTCTTCGTCCTACGCAAATCTACTGAAATGGGCATGCTGAATATTTTCCTGTATTTAATCAGGCTAATCACTAAAAGTGAGTGATAGGGTGGGGTAAGAGAATGAGAGAAAATTTTAATAACCCACTAATTAATTTGAATAAAAATGAATAAAGCAAACCTAGACTACCCATTTATTATTGATTGGCCTATATTATAACCCATCACTAGTATAGATCTTACTCCTTATCCCTTAAATTAACCGCTATATGGAAATATTAGAAAATTAGTATTCCTTACTGTACATCAAACATACGACAGCTTAACCTGGAATTGAATGTTGGCAAAATAAAGCTTCTTCCGAAAATCACCTTATTCCTATATGCTTTATTTCACGTCTGCATCAATGGTGATGCAACTGATTTATTTCCACGATCAACATAATTTAAAATCTATTCTATCTAAGATTAAATCTTTTCTTTCTTCCACCTTTCTCTCGTTCCTTAAGCATACGTATATATAAGCGTGATCAATAGCGGTAAAAAAGTCCATACTTAATGTTATAGCAACATTTGATACCATTCTTGTTCAAGATGTATAATGCTTAATCTCGGTCGAGATTTTCTCAAGCCAATCCAGGTTAGCCATAAGTTATATTGTTTATTTTAGTTAAAATTTTATCATTGATTTCTTTTCTCTCCCTCTTCTCTCATTGAATTATATGGCCAGATTTGGCTTGCCATAAGTTGTGCTACTTATTGCTCATGTTTCAATTATCGTAGACAGAAAGTAGTCTACTGTTTAAAAGCATGAGGTAGTTTACTAAAATTTATTATCTTCATTTCGTGGAACCAATCCCGGTAAAAATATCTTGATCTTCCATTATTCACTGCAATGTTTCAACTGGATCTTCAAATGATTTTTTTGTATGTTTATCGGATTATTGATACTTTAATTTCACATTTTGACATGATTTGGGGAATCTATATTATCAGCTCATAGAGTATGAGCATAAGCAATATTTGGATATACGGGTAGTTTTGCGAGATTTTATTCATTCTGCGTGGTAGAATGTATAGAAATATATTGACAGAGAAACCTTCCTACTTCTTTACGTTAGTCATTGATATATCTAATACTACGATAAAACATACACCTTTGCTCTATATAACTTCCGTTCTGATGGCTACACGTTTGTTATCCTGGCTCTAAAACTTCATGACTTAGATATAATTGAAAAATTTTTAGCTTTTATTTTACGATAGTAAAAATTGTTGAAAGATCTATGATTTTAGTTAGAGACACTAATAGAAATAGTACGTAGCATAAAAGATAAATAGGACAGCAATTCACTATCAATCGCCATTTTATAGACGTCAGAATTGGACTTTGTGTTGTACCTTGGCTTTCACCCTGGTAGCAATGATTTACCATGCCCAATAGAAATATTTATTGATTCCAAACACAGATGTTACTATAAAATTCTCTCTACTTCTAATCATTTATCCATATTTTGTAAATTGTCCTGTAGAAGACGAGTATAGGCTTATATTTGAACTATCCTAAAATAAGCAATCCTATTTTCACTAGTCTTTGTCTTTTCATCAGGTCATATGGACTTATAGATATTAGATTGTATTGCAATTAAGTCAATTAAACGTCCAAATCTTAGAGCTATAATCTGATTGCGGTAACCATTACCTCATTCCTAATTATTACATCCTAAATTGGATGTAAAATGATACTGCAATCCATTCTCAAGAATATCAACGCTTGTGTGATTGAGCTCATCTTATGATCGAATTTCATCCTGAATTTCTTTTCCAATATTAATTTATGATCATAAGTAAGCAATAACATTTTTGGCTGGTCTTCTATTAAGCGTGGTTTTTTTAAGATCACGTGGAAATCTAATTGGGAGCCAAAATTCAGAAATTTGTATATTAATAGTCAATAGTTTGTTGGCAATATGGTTAATTGTTGACGATGCTGTACTATGCATGAAATTATTTAATTGAAATTATTTACATCTCTGCCATTTTTGGACTACAACTGTGGTCGATCGGTTAGAATATCTTTAAAATTTTCGCTAACGTTGAACGTACCTCTTTCTCATTTTGAAACTTAGTATTATCATTATGCTAGCTAAAAATGTAGAACTGTCTAAGCTAAAATAACCAATTGATTCCTTGTTTACTATACTGAACTAACACGCGTATGTCATGGATAACCATTCCACTATTATCCATATCGTTAAAATTGTTCTAAATTATCGTTTGTAAACAAGCTTTTTTAATGGATAACAGCATCTTTTCTAAAATTCAGTCGCTAGGTTTTTTCTGGACCGAAGAACTTTACTTTCTATGTTGATAATTAATCGATTACCACAAGATAAACAGTTATACAAGAGTGTAGAAGTGATTCTGCGATTAGACAGTTTTAAGAAAAAACAGACACGACTCAAGGGGTTTTTTTGTTCATTTGCAGACTTTTTCTCCACTATAACGGGAGAGCTCCTACTAATTAAGCTTAGTTTGTATTTTGTCGACACTGGAAATTTTACTCTCTACGTGAATTAGGTGCTCTATATATTGTATGACTAATCCTTCTTATTAAGGGTAAAGGGCTGTTTTTTTGTCCCAACATCATAGAGTCTGAAAGAAAATCAGGCTTAACTTGCATATATGCGTAAACTTCATGACTTTGAGCTCTATCCTCCACAGAAATGAATCAATTTAGCACTGCAACATCTATCTGTCCATGCTGTATTTTGCTAGTATTACATCATAAGAATGATGTAGCTGGTCTTTGTCAGCAGCCATTACAGATATTTCAATTTATAGCCATGCTTTCTGCACCAAAATAATAACAGCCACAACAGAAAGTTATCATTCAATCTTAGAAAAATTCGAGTTTACGGATCTTGGTTACAACGTTAGCCACAATTTAGCAACGCTTTCTTTTAACAGCTTTATTCCACTCCCGTTAGATCTTTAATTAATCTTGTAGCCCCTTAAGAATTTTAGATAATAAATAACCAATTTCGTATAGGCGGAGAGTTTTCATACAGATAGTAGTTGTAACAACTCTGTCCTTAATTACTCGAAAGAGTTTTTATAATTTTCATTGGAGGAACATACTGCTTACAAATTTTACGTCTATATCGAAAATTTCTATTCTAGAAATGTTCCATTACAAGCTTTACAGTAGTTAGTTATAATTTTTCCACCCCTCTCAACATTCGAAGGAGTTTTTCACCATTCTCTATTGGAGAAATACTTTGCTCACAAATTTTGCAGTTAGCTTGAAAATTTCTATTTTAGGAAAGTTTCCATTGCATACTTGACGGTTGTTGGTTACCATTTTATCTTAAACTTTATTCCCTCATTAATCTTGCATCCCCTTTCACACCTTCATAATTTCCATCGAGGAATCTTGCTTACAAATAGAACGCTAGCTTGAAAAATTCTATTTTAGGAATGTTTGCATTGCAAACTTTACGGTTGTTGGTTACCATTTCATCTTAAACTGTTTCCTTCATTAATCTTGTATCCTCTTTCACACCTTGATAATTTTCACTGAAGGAATATCTTGCTTACAAGTTTTACAGCAATATTCAAAATTTCTATTTAAGGAAGCGTTTCTATTGCAAACTTTCCAGTTGTTGGTTACAATTTAATCTAAAAATATTCTAACAACTCTTTCCTTCATTAATCCTGTCTCCTCTTTTACACCTTGAACTATTCAAAAATGTTTTACAATTCTTATTGGAAGAACAGTTTGCTTTCAAATTTTACCTTCACTTACAATATAGAGAATTAATTTCCAATGGCACTTTATCGCCCTTCTTCCTCTGCTACTGTATGAGCCTTGTAGTCCTCAACATTTCCAGTAGAAATAGTTTGATGATGAACTTTACCAACAATGCCAATGCAATCAAATTACTTTTATTCTAAGAAGATTCAATTATGACTAGTAACATAATCTAATTATGACCTATAGCGTATTTAAGTTCTAAATGACAATAATTATCTTATTTTTAGCTTCAATAATTATCCTTCTTAACTTGGTAAGACCTATGATTGTTTTGATTAGCATGGAAAATGCGCAAAATTTTGTCATTTTATATCGCTTAAAATGATTAAAAGTGAAGCAGGTTAGGATAGTTTGACAAGATATTATGTAATGTCGGTAACGTTAACATCTTTGAAGCATAAAAATGAGAAAATGAGCGCTGAAAGTATTCGTTTTGGACCACTTGAAAGGCTTAAAACGAAGCGAGTTAGGATAGTTTGATGGAGATTTAGATCATTTTTCAAGCCGTGATGAAAAATTTCTTTAGGAATACATTCAATTCATGATCACAGCTCAGTTTCTACCTCTAATGAATTCATTTTTAAGTATTAGCTGGGCGCTTACTTGAGAATAGATTCAATTCTCGACCAGTGTAAAGCTTTTAAACTGAGATTAGTTCATTTTTTGAGCAATGGTGGAGCGTTGAATTTAGGAGTGAATTCTATTTGCGATTCAGTTTACAAACTCTGATAGATTCATTTTCAAGCATAGATTGGGTGGTTATGATCAAGATTCAGCTTATAAATATTGATAAGTTCATTTTTCAAATATGGATTGGGTGCTTATGTTAGGAATAAATTCGGTTTATGATCAAGATTCAGTTTATAAATCGTAATCAATTCATTTTAAGTAACGATTGAGCGCTTTAGGAATACAGAATACGGCATTGAATTCATGACCAATATTCAGCTCTTAAACTGAACTAAATTTATTTTTTTAAGTCAAGATGGAATGTTTGATTTAGTTATATAAACTCCATTTATGATCAAGTTTCAGTTTACATCGCTGAGAAATTCATTTTCAATTATACATATTATCGATTAGGAGCTTGCTTTAGGAATGTATTGTTAACGGCAGCTTGAGAATTTCAGGCATTCCCTGATTTCGCAATATGTTGATAGATATTTACGAAATCGGGTAAAATCCTCTCAGAATTTTGTATTATGACTGATTTTGCAAGTTGCCGGTAATTTATTCAATCCATAACGAAAAACTCGGTTTACTACTCGTGATAAATTCATATCCAAGGTTTACAAACTTCGAAGAGTCAATTTCAAGTAGCGATGGCGCATTTCTTTAGGTATCAATTCATTTTCAAGCCATGATAAAGTCTTTCTCTTAAGAATACTTTTCTATTGGATTTATGGTCAAAATTTAATTTTGTAAATCCTGATAAATTCAAGTAATGATTGAAGGTTTGGCTAGGAATAACTTCCGCATCAGTCTAATTCATGGCCACGAATCAATTTCTCAATGTGTGAAAGAGTTTCTAAATCTAAACCGATTTCTTTTTATGCGTCATTTTTTCACTTTTTTATGTCCATTATTGATATTGAATGTCCTTTTAACATAAATATTCAGAATATTTGTTCCCCTTCCGCTATCCTGGACCGCATAAAGTCGAGAGCGATAAAATATAGAACAAACGATATCCTAATTACAGTATTATTCTGTATCTAATTGCACTCCTAGTTCAAATCCGCAAAGTTTTTTCCCACTTCTACGATCATCAGTATTGTAAAATCCATTTCGGCGACAGTTTATTGCTCAGAAACGAATAAATAATTTTATTATCCAAGACACAAAACCAAATAGAAACCTGAGGTAATCAAATACTAAACTTTGACTCGTCTAATTCCCTATGTCAGTTTATAGCAGTTTCAATGTTGGATTAATTATCTTCATGATACAATATGAGAAGAAAAGAAAGACCATAAGCTTTGTCTAATCGCTATTTCATATTCAATCTCAGCACCTTGCCTTCAGGTCGATTATTGATGGCGGTATCCTGCTTACAAAATGAAGTAATAATAATAGTCCAACAGCGATAATGGATCATTCATAAGATTGTTTTTCTATTTCGTGCCTTAATTACTACAAATGAATTACTTCAATAGACTACTTTATTACACTACCATTAAAATAGTTTATACTTTAACAATATTGAAACCCTTGGGTATTGCTACTTTGTCTTCAAGATCAACTTGTATATCAAATAGGCTTTGTATTGGAAGTAGAGAAAAACAAACGATAAGCCATCTTTGATCTTGATTAATTTAATTTAAATCTACAGTATTGATGGAAGAAAGGATGACTAAAACATTATTGATGTCGGTAAGGAATGTTGATTGATTAAATTTACTAACGTCCGAGCGGATATAGGAGATCAATGTAGGATAATGAAATGGCAATAGCAAGTGATTACGTTCTTCTTGTCTATCTTAAAATATACATCAACATCGCTATTGAGTAATAAGGCAGACTTGAGCTTTGTATCTTACCGACAGCAATGACATGCCAATCGATCCTATATAAAGACAAAATTTCTAGGAAGAATTAACTGCTCCAGCTACATTCTTCACCTTATTATTCGTTGTTCTCCAACACCCCTTGACAAACATTCCAACTATCGAATTCATTCCTTATTCACTCCAGGCTTGTACAGTTCGTTTTATCCGATAGAAAAGAGGATCACCAAAATGACCAATATTCATTCCATTTCCATTTATGGACCGTTCTATGATCCACTCGATTTTAAAACCAACTTGGTAAAGATTTATTATTCATCTAAATATCGGTATAGCAATTTCGTCACTGTTCATTGCTGCTTGAATGCTCTAATCCATTGATTTCAAGTAGTCTTAAGCTTTCCATTAAGATGGATTCATCAAGATTGATATATGAAATTTCCATGATTACTTTGTCAGTTACTTTCAACGCCATCACCTATTCGTTATTATATCCTTAACATGATTGAAAAAGTATTCTAATTTAAAGTAGAGTGCAAAGAATTGAAATAAACTTTGACCAATTTTTCACCTATTAATATTATAACAGCTATTGAGATTCAACTTGTTAAAAGTAAATCAATCTGTCGACCATGATAGACGTATTAACGCTCTTTCTTTTATTATTTCTGCATCTAGATTCGTCTGATTGCGCCATTGCGAACTGATTCATCTATAACTTATAACCAACAAATTGAACGCTACGATAATACTCATAGCGATAGCATCGACGATATCGATATTGCTAGTATTCGTAGTCCTAGTTATAAAACCAGTAATTTAACTTATTCTATCGAGGTACAACGAGACGAATTGAGTCCGAAAGAAGAAATTGTCAACGATTTTAATACTCAACAACAAAGTTTACTATCGACACGAGCTCTACCACAACAAGACGATAGCAATCCAATCCGTTACAGCGAGCTAATTGAATCCAATCATCAATCCAGATCCAACAGCTTCAATCTATCGATTAGTGAAAATACCCTTGGAAATAGCCCTATCGTTCAACATTTTTCATCTGATAATCTGTACAATTCGTCCTTCATAAATACACCTAACGAACAGACAGCTCAAGATATTTTTCAAGTCCAAAGTGAACCCAATCCTATCCTTACTGCTGATAAATTAGACGGTCTAAGACAATCGATTGACCTACAACATTACAGTCATAAAAATACTGAAATCTACCCCAATTGGCATCAACAAGATTCAATTGGTTTGCAACAGCTTTTCAATAGAACTAATCAGACTATTAACACTTCTATCAAGAATAATCTAATTCATAATATCGATACTATCAGTAGTAATATTAATAAGAATCTTGTTGATCAGGAAGCAGTTAACTTGCCTGATTTTAATCAAATCAATTCGGACAATATGGTCAATCCGATCCATTTAATAGAAAGTAGCAAAGATATAGACAGCAATAATACCATGAGTACAGAATATACAAGGAGTAGCCATAAGTTACATGATTCACACAAGGCGTCGGCTAAAGTAATGCCTAACCGGTATCCAAATGAGAAGAAAGTTGGCCATAGCGATAGGGCAATGCAATCCAATCCACTAGATAGAAGTAAGGTAACAGCATTATCGAAAGATGCTGACGGAAATAAAATAAATGATGAATCGAGTAAAAGGAGTTCGAATCAGCAAGCAAGAGAGCCTGAACGTGTGGTTAAACGCACTAGAGCGCCTATGTACAGTTCGCCAGGTTCGCCGGAAACCAAACGGAAAGAAGAATTACAAGCAGCAATCCAAAAAGCAAAGATGTTGAAAGCAAAACGAAGTCTTCCAACGGAAAGTGAGCTGAAAGCTCGATCAACCGGTCATTCCAAGAATGTGGAAAGTCTAGCTTCTAGTCCATCAACCAATCTATCCGGTAGTCAACGTAGTAAAGAAGAAGGAAATACTGCCAATTTTCAATCCAAATTACATTCTGAACCTAATCAATCATTGAATGATCAATCAACCGATGCAATCGATCAATCAAGATCGATTGGATTAAGCATTGCTACTGATCTACAGAATACACAAAGTCAAAATGATGACAGGTTAGATGATATTGATCCTTCTCTAACCAATAAAAATAGTGAAAAACCAAATGTAGCTGATCTCTTTTCGTTATCCAATAAGAAAAATATCGATCGACAATTATTAACTTCGCCTAGTCCTCGTTTGGATGGCATTGACGATGCGACGGGTAATGATCAAATCATTCATCGTTATTCTCCTATCAGCCCAAATAAAGAAACAAAATTAAGCGCTATGCATAGCCGATATCGTAGTCTTGATACTTCAGCTTCAGAAGAATATGATCGTAATTATCCTACTTCTCCTAATCGTAAAAGTCCATCGGATCCAATAGCACCTCGTCCTCGAGCTCCATTAAAACGAGCTCAAACTTTACAAGATCATTACGATCCTAGTTTAAATCAGAACACAGACAAGTCACCAATAACAACACCATCAACCTATGAAGCAGCGCTTCCAAATAGAAATATCCAACCTACATTACCAGCTTATTACAACAATATCAATTCTGCGTCATCAGTCAGTAAATCGGACCCAGTTTGTGATTATTGCTGTAGTAAAATCATCGGTACTCATAATTGCTTAACCATTGAAAATCATATCATGCATCGTCATTGCTTTCGTTGTTTTACTTGTGGTCGCCATTTATCACGTATATCGTATGTCTATGATGAAGCCGAAGATCGATTTTACTGCCAACGTTGTGGACGGGCTAATAGTATGACTAATTTAAATAAGGCAACATCGACTAAAATTAATCCCTATGCAGGCACTGCGCCATCAACACCAAGTACTAGCCACTTTGATCGAGCTACTAAATATCGTATTCGTACTATGTCCAACAGCTTAACCGATGTATCCCGTCGACGTACTAAAGATATTGCTCGTAGCTTAGAGAATATTTTACGATCAAGCACACGATCGCTCAATTCTATGGGTGGTAAAAATTATGGTAGTAAAGAAAGCTTAGCATCCAATATAGATAAAAATGCAAAGCAAGCGCTAGGCCATGCATCCGATGATGATACAAGTGAAAATGATAGTGTCTATACTGGTATTGATAATGAAAGTGAAGCTGGTGATGTCCAAAGACGCATTGCAAATCCTCCACCTGCAAGAATCCAACTTCCTAGCGAAGGAGAAAATCAATCTTTACATTTTATTGACATTACTATGAATGATATTACCATGCTTTACGTTAAACAAGCCCGTCTAGAAGCCCAACGAAATCGTTTAGAGAAAGAGCTTTATGAAGCAGGAGGTAAAGTAATTTCTTTTTACTAGTGCGCTTCAGTAATTAATTTTGTTAAGCAAAGGTGAAGTTACTATATGCTCTTTGTCACTAAAATCGAGGATATCAAAAGATACACTAAATTTCTGTTTTACTGTATTTGCTGTTGCAATAAATTCAAGTTTAATTAGAAAGGGGACTAAAAATGAATTTCGATTTGTAATAATATGATCATTCTGTGTTGCTATTATAAGGCGATCAATACAAGATAGGAGTAAAGGAAAGACTGATTTTACTCAAGGATGAAGAATTAAATATCGTTAAACGAGAAGCTTCTCTATTACTTTTGTAAGTTCTCTAGCCCTTAACGGAAACAATTTATTCGACATTTTATACTTCTAAAGAGATGTTGAGCGATACAGTCTATTTCTCCTTTATATTTTTGTCAAGATGTTAATAATTATGCATTACAACATTTCCTCTCATGGGATCTGCTAGTACCAATAATTTGAACGCTTAACTTTATATAACAGGGTCGTTGAACGTAGAGAAGAATATATCCTTAAGAAATTAATGCAATTGGACAAGAAAGGTTTGTTCAAGCTATCCTAAATCCAGCTAAAAATAATTGTTACTGTTGATTATATTGTGGACCCTTTAGGCTCTTGCTAATGCTAGTTAATAAGAAATTGAACTAATTATATACTATCTGCATTTCTTCAAATGATCAATGATATACCGGTGACTTTTATGACAATAGTGATAACTAAAGTTAATGATAATTTCCGAATTTTTTCAAATCATCAGTAGAATAGAACCAATTTGATACTATCAGCAAAATGGTATTTAGTTTTTCGATCGCTGTTTGTAATGCAAGTTTCGTCAAGCTGCTAGTTAACTTTAATATTAATTATCCATTTAGTAATTACAGTGATCTACTCGTAATTGAATAAGTGGTAGTAAAACTTTACTTTTTCCATCTTAGAAACTAGATCAGAAGATGATACAAATGACTATAGAGGTTATATTCGAGAGTTAAAAGCAATTAATGAAAGAAGAGGACGTATCATGACTCAAGTTAATGAACAAGGGCATAAGTAAGTCAAAAACTGATAATCAAAACGACGGTATTAATTTAATGTAAAACTTTGTTCTAATAATTTGTAATTATTATCCCTATTTGGTAGCTTCCCTACCTATATCTTAATCTTCTATCTTTCTTTCTTATAGTAATTTCAAATATAGGAATGAAATTAACAATCGCTTACAAGGTTTGTTTTAATTTAATTGTAAATGAAATTGAATTTCTTATCAGCTTAAATAACATATCAATTTAATTTAATTTTATTAAGTAAAACCATATTATGCAAAGATAGTCAGTAAACAATAATCAGAGAGAAAATCCGTTATCAATAGTACTTATCAGATCTTGTACAATTTTTCTTTAGCTGCAGCACCACGAAGAATGTCCCTTATTCCTCAAAAGAGAAGAATTAGTAAACCAAAATGTGCTCAACAGTGAAAATAATGAATTACTTTATAACGGTCAATATCGAAGTCAATATATTTTATATTAATATCAAAGACAATAAATGAGCGACAGCTAATAAATATCAGTAATAATACTACATGAAGATGCTTAAAGGAAATATTTTAAAAGCACTCTGAACGATATATGGTTTGACTAGAAGGTATCGCACTTTTAATTGATTAAATGACCAGCTCAGTCATAAGAAAATATCTAAAAGTAATAGTGATCAGTTATGGAACTATTCCTATCCCCAATGTGGAGAGAGTTTGGCAAACTATGGCAAGATGATAATAAAACACTAATAATAAAGAATGCCGTGCTTATTCTATTCCACTAAAAGATGCTATTTATACAGTATATATATAAAACTTTTAATAAATGAAGAAAAAATGCTATCATGAAACGCTTGTAAATAAGGAGAATTAATAATATGTTTGCAACAAGATATTCGCAATACAGACTTATTTGTTTTCCAAGTTGAAATTTTAAGATAAATTCTATTTCTATGATAGTAATTACTCGTTTATAGTGTTTGCAGATTTTCGAAATGGCAAAAATGGAAATAATCGATTTGCTTTTTTTTAATACTGCTAAATTGATTATCGATAATAATATTCTATTATGTCAAATAATCATATTAATATAAAATTTGACTATTTCATTAGTTAGCTAATAGTCATAAATGCGTTGGTAAATTGATAATTTTATATATTGTATCAGTTCAATATTTCAATTATTAATAAATCTATCACTATCATCGTCCTCTTTATGTTTCAAATTGGCTGTGATTTTTACACTATAAAAACGAAGCACTCCTTATAATATTCAATAAATTTTATTCATAGTTCCATGTATTAATACTTGCAACGTTTCAGTATCATTTTACACCAATCAACCTATTGCTGTGATTGGCTATATCGTTTAGTAAGAAAATTTTAAAGTCTTCCGCTCTGACTCGCAGTTATCTGGGATGGCATTTATTTATTCGTATGCATCATAATGGGCTATCAGTTTACATGTAGAAAGTCAAATTTCAAAGTAGTAACTGCGTTGTTTAGCCTTTATTGTAAGATATTAAGGCAGAAATACCAATATTAATCTACTCGATATAGGATAGTTGATATAATGTCATATATAACGCTGACGTAGTAATTACACAGTCTGCAAACAACTCAGTTACTAGCCTAATTACGGCAATGCACAGTCACGTAATGATTGAGGGTATACTATGTAAGTGATTTCAGTTTGATATTTTCAGTTTATTAACCTTGATTAATAAGACTTAAAGTGGTATTGTTGCACATACGTAAGATGACATTGAATATTAATGTACATAAGTATAACTAGAAATGTACAATGTAAAAAAGGTCTATACTCTCGTTTAGGAGAAGCTGTACGCTTTTCTATCTATCTATGACAGCGTTACATACAGGTGTTACACTGTAGTACCATAATACTTTAAGTATTTAAAAAGGCAAAATTGATTTAATTAAATAGCATTTTATAATATTTAGGTATGTACAGAGAATCAAATCGATACATTAGTTTTAACTAAAAGCAGTAATGGCATATCCGTTATTAAAACTAGATAATGAGGATATTACTATGCTTATAATGCGATTAGTTTAAAGTTGTCTTACATTGATACGAAAAGCACGCTTAACATTTATAAGTATACAACTGTTGTGATGATTCATAGTTATTGAGATTTATAATTTCGATCATTATAAATTATCGATATGTAGCGAAACTGGACATTTATATGATATACTTATATCGAATGCCGATCATAAAATGTTATAAGTGTTTATTAATGATAGAATTGCTATAATTCTCGATTAAGATAAGTAAATTAATAATATGTCACAGAGTCAGTAATTATTCTTCCCACGGTTGAATTGGAGAAGTAAAACGGCTAGATAGTTGATCAGCCGGAAAGGAATCTTTTACTTCCTGCGATCTTTTCCGATCAATTTTCTCTAATTCTCTTATTTTCTAAATAATTACGATTAGAATTTGCACGAATTAGTACTAATGAAATGATCTCATGTACATAGGTTGAAAATCAATGTTTGTATTTACGAACTAAGATCGTATATAACAAAATTAGGTATAAAACTTGCGAATTTATCAAATCTTACCATTGATATTTCTGCTAGTATCCTACTTTTAAGCTCTTTTCCTTTCCCTAGTGACTCCATAGTTTCTAGAAATTCTTTTCTATCTTCAATTTCCGCAAGTACTATAGAAAAGATAGATTTTAGCGAAATTGAGTCTCTCTAATTGGTAATGTCTTTAATAATGTAGTTTATTACTATAAATCTGATATTATTATATTATCCAAGTATATTATGTTGCAGTATTATTTCTTAGAAATGAGATGTTTAATGTGAATAGATGAGCAATTATGTGTTCTTAATCTAACTAAGGTATTACGAAGTAAACTGATATATGAAATATTGCACAACAATATAATCTAGAGTTCTAACCTTCCTCGAAACGATCAATTTCTATTGGTTCATCTCGTTGTGGAAGAGTGTTGGTATTTCTTGCTACTTCGTCGGCATTTGTGACGTCCTGACCATAAGCCATAAGATTCTGTAGTCTCCTCTTATCATTATCAGTAATTTTTTCTACGTAAAAAAACTAGATTAGTTGATCTGGAAAATATCTTGAAGAGATGGAGATATGAACTAATCGATTTTTAAAATGTGGATCTGCTATTGAAATATTTTAATGATATTGTAGATATCGTAATTTTATGTAAAAACCATGATTAAGATTTATATGCTGGCTGAATTAAATTAATATGAATATTAGCATGCAAGGTGTTCTTCAACGCATACTTGTGTTGAAAGGAGGGGTATAGGTTGGCGTATCTTCGTTTTGTTTCTTGACTATATTTTGTATTTTGTCTTTACTTCTTATTCCACCAAGATAATTTTTTGGGTTTAAAACTTTCTTTCTGTCTGCAGTAGCCTCACCATTGTGATGTTTTCTTGATGACGTGGAGTGAGCTTTAACAGGTAAGCCTTGACCGGCTGTAATGTTAACAAATCATTGAATAAGTAAGAAAAGTTCAAGATTTTCAAACGCTATATTTTAAATTAAATTATAATAGCTTGCTCACAGTTTATTCTTTCGTTAATTTGTCGCTGTTGAAAGTTGGTAAGCTTAGATTCCTTCATCATCACTGTTAGCGGAAATTCATGTTAGAGAGATATGTTTAGTATCGATAAATTTAAAAACTATTATTTTCATAGCTGCTATTTCTGGCGTGTCATATGTATCTACTATAACGTACTAAAAGTAGATTGTATTGTAAAAATACGGTATGATAGTATCTATTTCAACTTTTTCTTGCTATGCATTCGTAGCAACTACTAAAAATTTAAAATACAGATTTTGATGTAAAATACACTTTCTTCAAGGATATTTAGGGTAGAGAATTTACAAGTAAAACTATCAAGCATGACTAGGATAATTATAACCTATTAGTCATAGAGACAAAATAGAACAAGCTATCATTCATTCATTTACAAAGGTTATGAAGGTTTTAATGTTCTTCTTTCATGCAATATATAGCATCTATACTTTGATTACTGCTATTAGTTACAGTGGATAATGTATCATAATTCTATTCGGTTTGGTACTTGTTGGGGTTACCTTTTAATAAGTCTTGAGTTTCTTTGCTAAGTGGTGGCTTCGTAGAATTCCAAAATCCTCCTTTTGCAACGGGTGTATAATCTCGTGTTGAGGTTGCCATCCTTTACTAATATCTTAATAGTATATGAGAATTGAACAAGATCTTTCTAATGCAGTAGTGCGGAAAGTACCTTCCTGCTTAATGGATTAATTGCAACTAGATCGACAGCTAATACAAGCTTTTCAATCGATGAATTTATCCTAGTACCAATTCAAAACAAATAGATTATAAGAGTTTCCTAATATTATCCGATAATTTTAAAGTACGCTGATGAACTATATAGCGAAGTAAAATTGCTCTGATGTATTGTATCACACAACTGTTCTATGTGTAAACTAATGGATAAGTACGAGTATTTATCGATTCGATGATAATTTATAGGGTATAAATAGCAAGTTGTGATCCCGCTTTGGGTAAATTCCTTATTCTTATACTCTAGTTTGGCCAGCCTGATACAGGACTTGAACTGTTGTTCGGTATCTAAGAAACGTTGACAACAAACTGGGAGGGACCTCCAATCATTTGTACTGTAGGCATGCGTGCAATGTAGCATTGACATGAATAATATTAATAAATAATTAATTGATTAAAACGAGTAAAAACATCGATAGTATAAACTAACAACTGTTTATGTGCCCATGGTGAAAATCATCTTTAGATTTCGATGGGACTTTAGATACTTTTTTTAGGTGCCGTGAAGTATTCCACTGATGATAGTATTATGTTGCTATAGCTGTACTGTCGTATGCTGTACGTATCCATCGAATTGATATACCAAACATCAATCTAGAGGATGAATCATAAATATTATCAATAAAGTAAAGTAAATAAATAATGGACAGCATACTCTCAGTATAGCGCAGTCAATAAGTGATCACGTAATCAAAAGCTACTTAATAACTTGCTGAATGAAGATGACATTGTTTGATGTCACACACCAGTAGATTATTAGGGTAGTTAACCTATTGATTTAATGGATTGTCACAAAACAGCTTTGCAACAAGATACCGCAATATACGATCAATAAGTCAATTCCTTGAACCACGTATCAAGGAACGATATCTGCACTATCACAAACACTTTTGCTCTACTAGCAGACTACACAAAGACTTAAACGCCTCGTATTTTACGTTAAACACTAAGTTGGAGAATTCTCTTTATTTCACGATATACTGCATTTATATTCTATTCCTTAATAGTTCATGAGTCATAGTTAGTACGATTAACCTCGGAATCATTTACTGAATTAGATATTAATTTTAGCTACTGCTCCCTTAATGTAGACAACAGTATTTACGAACATAGACATATAATGACTAATACAGAATAGTCAGATTGCGATATGTCCTATCACGGAATATTTCCATGATAATTTACAGTCTACCATAAATAAATTACAATCACAATGATTCGAACTGTAAGCAGATGATTTGCATTCCCTATTATAACTATTAATTTCAGTATGTGTATAAGTGTCACTGTCATAAAGAGTCGGTGCTATATTAAAACACAGTATATCCAAATTAGAAGTTAACTAAATAAGGATAGTCTAACAGAATTATCCTAACATAGTTATTTCTACTGTAATACAGAATTTAACACTGTAACATGGATAAACTCCAAACTCGATTTACAGTACTGTAAGTTCAAATGGTGAAGTAGCTTCGGATAAGACGCTCTATATCTTCATAGACGAGTATATCATGAACTGGATCATTAGTAACCTACTACAGTTGGTGCTGTACTACAGTAGCGATTCTGTTGACGATTGCTATCATTATAATTTTTCAACAAAACAAGAAAGGAATTCTGATTCGCCAACAAGATACAGTTACACCTATGAGGCCAGCACACTATTCCAGATGGGTATACGCTGCAGTAGATGAGCAAAACCTTCAAGGTAGAAAGCTCCAATGAGCAAAGTCCACTCTACTGTAACCGTTAGAGATCTTATTTTTACTGTTTTATAATAATAAGAAGCTGGAAGACACAATTACCACACAATCCTGTACTTAACTACGATTTATACTTTTTGAAAACGTCTATGTCCAGGATCCGTCCTGCAGATATCGGCTATACTGTACAGTAGTTAGAGGAGTTAGTGTAAGACAACTTAATCACTACTAACTGTAGTTGACTTAGTACTGTACAGTACAGTACAGGCCAAAAGAAGACAGTACACAGTGTACAGTACAATACACTGTATGCAACATACTAGGCACTCTAGCCAAGACAGTAATAGTATGAAGGGCTGAGAAGCCAATGATCAGAAGAGCATTAACACTTTGCATTTAGCATATTATCAAAACATGGCTGGTTTTAATGCAAGTTAGTTATTGTAATTTTTTTCTGTTTTTAGATCTTTTTGTAGGCTATTCCAATCCCTCTTCCTGTTTATGCTAGCAGTAGTTATCATGAGATGAGGCTAGAAATGTTCTAATGATTTATTATCTTTTGTATATGATGTGTGATACACCATTGGTAGATACGGTGCCATCATTTTATCGTGAAGTTTACCAGCAAACTTGTCAGCGCGGATCTGGCAAAGTAGATAAGGATGTCTTCGTTAAAGTACTCATGAAATCAAGCTTACCCAAGCAAACGCTATCCGCCGTAAGTAATGATAGGGAAAGTCTTGTAGAGCTCTTTCTATAGAAGCGTCGTATTTTATTTTAAATCAATCCAACATTTCCACAGCTAATAGCGGTCAATTATCTGCAATCTTAGTGGTAATTAGAATCGATCACGATCAAATATGAAACTGCTAGTACAGTAGAATAAAATAATAAATGATCGAAAATATTGATCTCATGGGATCAAGTCATTGATACTAGTTTCATTTTTTATCCTTATTTATCCATATTCATCTTCACTGTCAACGATTGAAATTGACCCAGGCTGTTTTACTCTGTTTCAACCCCTAAAGATAGCTCTTCAACTATTTTACCCTCTATCAATTGTGTTTATGCCTTTCGCAAGCTTTACGATGTACAGATTTGATACAGTTATTAATTTTATCACGCCGATATAACTTGCGCGTTTTGATGAACGATACTTTAAATACGACGGTTGTAGAAATGATGGAAGTAATTCCTCCTTCACAGCGCTTGCTATTCGTGTGTATTGCACACGGAAACAGATACTACAACTGTTTTAAACCATTTACGGTTGTAGTCAGAATAATTAATTAGTTCATTAGAGGGTGTAGCTCAGACGCACGCATAAATGTACTTTAGGTGCCATATATCAACATGATCGCCTAGTAATGGTTAATTTTCATATCCATCAATAAAATAATTAGTTGAGTGATGCTTTGCTTTATAGGTGACAGCGACTTGTCGGTTTTTTACCCTGGATAAAAAAATCGAAAAGTCCCTGTAGGTAAGCGATCACAAACGTTATTATTATTTTTATGGTCTTGTTATCGCATGTCTAGCTTGACTGTGGCTGTCGAAGGTAATCTTATCAAGGGAAATTGCGATTATAGTATTGTTGTTTCTAAATTTAGAGAATGTAACACCTAGGCTATCAGACCACTGCGCTATATAGGGTTGGTTAACTTTGATTCTGTTCATAAAAATCTCTAATGACAGAGTAAAGATATCAATGCTAATATTTACCGCAATCATACGTACAGTAGTGAAAAATCAACCAGCTCTTTATGACTTGGCTAGAGCTAATGGCTGTATAATATTGCATCAATAGGTGAAATAGCGAATGATGACGTTTTTTTAAATAATGGTAAAAGCAACACTTTTAAAGCTTGTCAATGATATACATCATTGACAAGATTAGTACTGCATTTAGGGCGTTGTGCTAGATGGGAAATAATTAATAACACAGTATATGATTTTAAAATTCCCAATTTAATTATTCTTAGGGCTTTAAATAAGCTTATTGAAATGGGTTACAAACTCTATCATCATTTGGATGTCATGCTTTTTTATTGTAAATTGTCTACGACAGCATATACTTATACTGACAAGTGTTGCACAGTACAACGAGTGTTGCAGATCAGGTTGAACTTGGTGATTATACACAGACATTTATGATAATCAACGATTCTAATTATTATACCACTACGATAGCGTAGGTAAGATAGTATCCCTCCCTGTTGGGATAAAATATGATATACAGTATTTACACTAGAGGCTGAATGACAAGTGCCAACATCAATACGATAAAATTTGGGTGTTGAACGTTCTTCTATAAAGTAACAAAGAGGCTATTTTCTGCATGTATGATGGTATCTTTCTGTATTGTTAGTCTTATATATCTGCAATGTAGTTAACACTTAAATCCCTACTTAGACTCTCTTACTTTACGTTTGTCCACGAGTTAGTAATTATTAACTGTAAAATAGGAAGGAATTGGGAAGTTTTTAGAATCCGCAATCAACTGACTGAGCATGCACAAAATGTAATGTTACAGTAATTAGATTACAGTAGATTACGCTAGTCATTAGTGAACCTTAATATCTCTAAATGACTCATGAATGCAGTATTTAGGAACTAGAGTCATTTAATAACTAATGCGGATATAAAATTAAAATGAAATTGAAAAAAATTGTTGATTCCTTTCCAGCGTTAATTGACCTAATGTACGGTATGATGTACGAGTTATACACAGTACAGTATAGCACATGTACACTATACTATACACTGTATCTATGCACTATATACTCGTACAGTATAGTAAACCTTGAATACCGAAAAGTGATTACGTAATAATATTACGGGACTGGACACTATTGTAATACTATGAGTATATAACCTATATATAACATACTGTATAGACGTATCGTTTACTGTATAGTGTATGCGTATAACATATTATCAGGAGTTTTGTAGAGGATAGCAAAATTACTATAGCAATGTAAATACTAAATTAAATTATTACAACAACAAAGCTGCAAATCGTCAGTAAGATAAATTATAACAAAATTACTATAGCAATGAATCATTATTTTCAGTCCTGATTGAGGTAGAGTACTTTTACAATACATGGACTCGAATCAATATCTGTTGATTTAATGTTGAACGGACGTTATTAAAATACTATACGCGTACTATGGACGAAGCTCCTTATTACATTTTTTGATCGATTTAATCACATTTTAAGATGGACTGTTTTAATTACTATTGATGATGAATTGCTAATCCCAAAATCGACTTTTAAATGTTGATTCTATAAATTATCAGGATCGATGGTATTAACAGTAAATTTTAATATCGGTATCCATTATATATATGTACTCTTAGATTTATGAATGTTTGGGCGTAAGGAAAGACGATGATATTAGTCGTGAAAAATTGTATAAGGCATTAGCCTTGGCTGCTTTGGCGCAACAAGGGAAGACGTATAATTTAGAAGCTCTAGACGCCATCGATTCAGCTGGTGAGTATTACAAATTGAGAAGTATGAGTGAATCGGCTTTTAACACCTTATTGCCCTTGCGCCTGTTAACACCAACGAATATAGATGATAAAGCAAAAATACAACAAGGCAATAGATAGGCCAGGCTGCAATCGTCTCAGTAATAAATACTACTATATACACACATTGTCCTAATATGCGTCGCATGACTGACTATGTCAAAATAAATCTTGCTACGTATTGTATGCTGTTCTGGTATACGTTGCAAGGCTAATAATATCAAGATAAGTCTGGCTATATGATGCATATTGTCCTAATATGTATTACATGGCTGACGATATCGAGAGAAGTCTTGCTGTAAAATGTATATTGTCCTAGTAGACATTGCATCGCTGACAATATCAAGCTATGTCTTGCTATACAGTATAATGTATATTGTCCTAATATGCGTTACATGATTGCCGATAGCAAGATAAATCTTGCTGAATAATTAAATTATAAAAACACCATTTCTACAAGCTAACAAGCTCTATTAGGTATTATACTATATTAAATTCTTACTTTCTTAGTACACCCTAAAAAGAACAGCCTTATCACAATATTAAACAAAATTGAAATTTTAGGCAGTACTTAAATATGCTCGAGCGAATAAAAAGTATTATTAAAAAATGAAGTAGAATTTTACATTTTTAGAGATTAATACTTTGATTTATTGGACTGTAATATAATCTTAGCGTTTAATCAAGTGTTATTTCAACAGATTATCCCACACCTTCCCTTGGTGATTTATCAGACTTGAAGCTTTTAAATCTACGTTTGCAAAGGGAAAAGACTCCTACCTTATTAAACTACACATACAGAGAATTAGAAGATTTGAATAGTGTTAATGTAGAAATAGTTCCTGAAAAGAAAGGATTGTTTCTGAAGCATGTGGAATACACAGTATACAATGAGGTTTGTATCGTTCGATTGAAAATTTCGTAAGAAGACAATAAGATGAGTCACAAGATATTGCTCTGTTAAGATATGATTTCAATGATTCTGTTGATTATTTCGTGGAACTAGATTACTGTATGCTACAAAAACGGATATTACAGGCACTGTTTGCCATCAAGCTGTTATAATTGTTGTAGTGCTAACCGATATAACTCTTATCGTTCATTATCTAGTTACCGCTTGTATTCGAATATTCTTTGAAATGCAGGGCAAATGTAATTATTATTATTGTAATCCTAACGAATATCCTTACTTTGATTAGAGAACAAAATCGACGGTTTGCCGACGTTACAGCGATTTCTGTGCGCTACATGAAGTTTTGCTACAGAGGTTCCCTTATCGAGCAATTCCACGCCTGCCACCTAAGAAATTAGCTGGTAGAGTATTATAGAGATATTAATGTCTAAATTCCACCTTTCTTTTTACTCTCTGTTGTATATATCTCTATAATTGTGTAATATTTCATCTGCTAGCTACACGAGAGTTTCTGGAAGCACGTTGTCGCGCATTACGTCGATATTTATCATTGATTTGTCGACACCCTGTGGTACATGACTCAGAAATTGTAGTCTACTTTTTAACGGCTGGCGTTTCTGTAAGTAGAAGTCTACGATAATTAACTAATTATATCATGGCATTTTCTTATTGTATTGCTCCTTTTGAACTCTATATAAAAGATAAAATTTGTCTGATACGGCTCTACTTTCTTAATTGTTCGTAAATTGAAGGATTTTCAAAATAAAATGAAGGATAAATTTCGAAATTTACCGGATGAATTTGTTACAAGCCCTCTTGCCGGCAAAGCAAAGGTTTGCATTTACAATGTTTTCACCATCTTCTGTATTGCTATTGAACTTGAACTAATTTTGATTGTCTGTCTAGGATCTCGTTCCAATAGATACGCAAGTTAGTTTCAATGAAAGTAAGGAACTACTTCGTAATGTCCTTGGTAGTGTATCAAAGTTAAGAGAAATAATAGAAAACATCATAACAAGATCAGGAGGTGATTTAAAAATTGTTATAACATAGTTGCTGGTAGATCATTGCGATATCATGACTTGACTGTAGATTTATAGCCCTACTTTATTAGAAGTGATTGAATTCTTGTAGAGGAATGATTTTTTGTTACTTGAATTTAATGTTTGATTATTATCCTTTATAAGAATATTGTGTTAAATCCAAGTATTAACCATGAATTATACACGTATTCTTCCGCTTGTAGTGGATGCTCGAGATTGGCAGCAATTCGGTAGCGAATTGAGGTATGACGTATGCCCGTACAATCCACAATTGTTGTAGATTATTTCTATTGAACATATCTGTTAATTTTGTAATTATGATAATACATTAAGTAATTGATATGCTTTTATTTCAGCAATTTAGCTAACGAGTCTCACGCTAGCTCTGCTTGGGCTTGTGGTAATAGCCACACTTGGAATCAATTAAAAGGCGTCTTCAAATCTTTAACAGGCTACTTTAACGAAGTAGCGGATATAGGAATAAATCAAGTGAGAAATAACATAGTAATTCCTTACCTATGAAGCGATAATTATTTCTTTCATTGGACATAAACACAAATGTTATGCCCATTTATATTCTATATATGCTTCAACTCATCACGAGTTTGTTCCAAAACGCTAATATAATTCTTAACTAAAGATTCAAGGGGCTGAAGACGGATCATTCGAAATCTTTAACCAATTTATGGACATTTTAACTTCATATAAAGTATGCCATTAGTATAGTTCAGTAGAAGTAATTTCGTTGTTATATCTTTTGTTAACATTGTTGTTGTTAATCAATTTTATAGGATCTATGTGATCGCCATGAGAAAGGTGTAATAAAAGATCATCAATCTGCTTTACAGAAGATGTCTTCAATGAAAAAAAGGCAAATTTCAGCTCAAGCTAAGGGACACGAAGCTGTAAGGGATGATTATTATATACTTTTCAGCTACATTAGTAATAATTCGAAAGTGTACAAAGGAGAGTCTATAATGTTTCTAATCTGTTGGTCTTCTACTTCATATGAAACAGGGAAATACCGTAGATCAATTAGAATCGCGTATTATCGAGGTATACACTTATTTCTATCAAATAGCACATCAATTGTGCATTGATTAATTAAATTATAGCAGTTATTTACCTTTTTATCACATTAACAGCAAGAAAGTGAAATTTCAAATATGGAATTTCGAAATTACTATTCACTTCACTGTGTCCATATGGAAACTCAGCTTGTCCATGCCAATATGGAGCTATTTGCACTATCATTTCAGGAACTTATCAGTCAACAAATTAAGAATCATAAAGAGGTATTAACAATGTTGATTTAGCCTTGTAGGATTATCAGTGATTGAAAAGGTTAAAAATATTCCTTCCTTACTAGAAATTGGCTGCATGGGAAAAAATGATTCCAATTGTTGGCAATATGGTTTCACAGAATAATGCAAACTCTCCGCCTAGTTCTCCGCATTAAGATTGAAAAAAAATCGTTTTTTTGTAATTCTTTCGATATAGTAGTTAACAGAATTTTATTCCCTAATTAAATTATTAGGGCAGCTCTATGCTAAATCGTTCAATCAAGAAAGAAAGCTACCTTGATTATGATAAGGAATCAGTATTCCTTCTTGTATTTTGGTATTAGATACTTAGAATAATCAATTTGAAGACAAATTTAGTACAAGATTGTTTTATGTTTTCGATTGGAACAGCAAATTTATTATTGTGTTCAGTATGTCTAAATTAGCGCTGGCCGTATCATAATGCTTCAGTGATGATGTAACAAATATTGCATATGTTACAGGCTAAGTGTGCGACGCTGGCAATGTGATGGAATCGCCATATAAATTATCTTTACATTTATTTACAATGCATACCAAAATAAGGGATCATTTCAGCCAGATTTGGTAAACAGTTACGTATTTTCAAAGTATTTTAAGATTCTATGTGAAAGGACAGTGTCTAGAGTATTAGTTGTACAATAGAAAATGATGTGCTTTTAAGCACTATCTGTAAACTACGTAAGCGCAGACTTTCGCGTAGGCATTCATACAATACATTTAGTATCATGATGCGATAGAAAGTTATCAAGCTAGATATTTTTACCGAAAACGCTAAAATAACATTAGCTTTATAGATGATAGCTATGAAGGACAATGCAATTAAATGTTAAGGAAAAAAAACATTAAAAATAAATCCATCTATACGACCGAATTCTAATCTTTGTTGCTGTTAATGCGAATTTCTTCTGATAAAATATATTACAATTATTATCCATACTTCATTAATGAAGCACCAGCAAAGTTAGTAGGGTATCGGAAACAACATCCAGTTGGTAGCGTCAGCTGCTAAATTTTACATCGAGCTTTTACACTGCTTCGAAATTCGAAAAAGTACAATATTACTTAAAGCAAGATAGCGAATAGTAAGAGGATCATAACATTGCTTTAATCGACTATTTCTTATATAAGTTAAATCATATATTAAAAATTAAGTACAAGCTTTAGGATAGATAAGACCCGCTATCTCGTATTCCGTAGAAAAGGCTATTTCGTCGTTTGGAATGGAATATTTAAGATTCGTCCATAGGTTCAATATCACCGTGTTGGGTACTTGCAACTGGAGACCGGTGCAATTCAATAGCCTTTTCAACCATTTTTTTTATTTGACTTACTCTCATTAATGCCAATTCACAATCCTGTATAAAAATTTGATTCTTTAGTAACAGTTTCGAATTTTATCTTCGATTATGCTGCTTCAAAATACAGACGTTCAACTACCCTACAGCGAAATACATTCATTTACTTCTTCTACGCAGTCGGATTACTGTTTAGCGACTAGAGTACTATTAAATTGATATAGGCAAGTATAGATAAATGTTATAATAAGCTGAATAATTTCAGAGATACTGATGTACAGTAACCACGAGCAAAATATAATAACGTAAAATCTACGACAGGCAATACGCGTGTATACGGTGGTATATTATTTCTACATCGTTACCTTTTCCTGAGTATAAGTTACTTGTTCTTGTTGTTGTTCCTTCGTTACTGAGAGTAAATGATTAATATGTTGGGTTAGTTCACGCTCGATGCTTTCCAGTAGGGACGCAAATGTAGTTGTAGAACTTTTAACAGATTGGGTGGACGGATGATCGTTTGATAGTTCTTTCAAGATTTGATCAGCAATTTCGACGACATTGAGTACTTTCTGTAATGCGAATATTTAAGAATGAATTAATTTGAAAATGATATAAAGCTATTTTAGCTGGTTGAATTCATATTAGCTCTATCAGTATGATATTAATATGATGCTATCTATTTTATGAAATAGCCTATCTACGTATGAAATGGTCTTATAAACTATGCAATGTAGAGTATTTGGAGGTCCATTTTACTAGCTGTATGAGCATTCCCCTATAACTGTGAATAGAAATAGGAATAGTCGTCCAGTACACTCATTGGATAGCTCTGCCACTGAAGCTATTAAAAATAGAACAATAGCACATGGCGTTAAATGAATCTAAATTGTGACAGTATTATCAGTTTATGAGCTACCATAACGCCCATGAAAAGGCAATCCAAGTTGCAGTAGACGATGATCATTTATTCTTGATCATGGTTATAACTTAGGATGGCCTGCTGAGTTACTATGGATATTCCTTAGCTCATCTTAATTGCAGAATTTTTTCAATCTCGTCATGAATTGATCATCCCATCATGTTCATTATTTTGATAAGTATTATTTACTGTTGAGTCTTAGTTCATGCTTATGAATATTATGTGAGCAATTTGGTAAATAGATTTATCGCCTAACCTTTCTCGTTTTATCTAATTCATCGATTCTGCTTTCGACAGTAGCAGTCGCCATTGTTTTTCTTCCACTTGGAGATCGCTACAGTACAGCGTTGCAGATTTACAGTACCGTACAGTACTGGACCATGAATCAGTAGGATACAATACACTGTACTGTACTGTACATGCGTAGTACTGTACTGCTAGGGTTCAAGTTAGGCTTAGGGTTAGGGCTAGGGCAAGGGCTAGGGTGTACTGTAGCAAAAAGGATGTCACCCGTGGAGATGAGTCGATACCAATGTACGGTTGTAACACGTGTGTATGCAATCGTCTTTGTTGACGTCATTTTGTCATAGTATTACTGTAGTGGTGTTGACATGGGTGACATCACTTTCACAGTTTGCAGTCAATCACTATGGCACCACACGTGTAATAGGTGACGCCCCTTGCTCGTCGATTGACATCATGGCGACGGCCATGCTGTGAGAGAATACAGTACTGTATCGAAAGTATTTTCTACTACTATAGTGTGGCATATCGCGTAAATTGGTGTACCGGGTAGTATACATCATAGGTACTCATGTTGAAATAGTAAGAATCTCAAGGACGATTCCTGCCGATTACCTGCAGAGCCTATAGGCAGACATCGCTGCTGCATTAAATTGGCGAGGACAGAGCTGGTGATTGCAGATCAAACCTATTCGATTACGCCAACAGGATCAAGGTTCTACGTATTTGGATAGTATACGATCAATAGAAAATCACAGAATAGACTAAATACGATTACGTAGACTCGCACAGTCGAGATAGAACATTGGTGGTAACACCTGGTCATGAGGGGTGAATCCGATTTCGCGCGCTTGGATTACCTCATCAATTAGAGGTAGTTGCTGTTTCCAAAGAAATTTTTCATATCGTCATTGGATTCTAGCTGTTCATATTGTAATTGGATGTCTTTTACTCGTTGATGACTTGATTAATCCATCCAAGTTGCATCAAGCAAGCAAAATTAACGGTCTATCTTGAAATCGGTAAGTGTCCGATGAAATTGATCCATAAATCCATTTTAATAAATGACAGTAGAGGCAGGCATAGGTAGATAATCATATTAATGAATTGAATACTTTACGATCATCAAGAAAGGCTCACCAGATAAATAATAATATCATTCAAGTTGTTATTAATGAAACTGTATTACTATCTTACATTCGATCTATCTTTCAAATCATTTATGTATCCATCTTACCCACATCGAAATCAATCATTGTACCCAGCGATATTGTCAATGAATGACAACGTTGCCACCTTGATCTAGCAAGCAATCAAGTCTATAATCATTTATCCGTGCTTATCCAATCTTAACAAGAGAGTAAAGTAGATACATGTGCTATTTCATCTTTTACTAATTCCTTTGCATCCTTAGCCAATTAAACCTGCATGATACTACGTTTATAACTAGTCGTCTGTCAACATTCTTCAATAAAGCATGCCAGAGCAAAGAATAACGGCTTCAACCTTTGACGACAGTCAGTTAGCATCATCGACCAGAGAAGTCTTACTACAAGATATCGATTTTATTGCCGAAAAGGTTGCTGATAAAAGTTATACAGAGTTGAAAAAGAAATATGTACCATTAAATAGTGGCAAGAGCAAGCCTGCAAATGAACAGGAACAATCGTCTCCATCAAAGAATGACGATAACAATTCGCGTCAACACGATGGTATACCATCTCCAAAAGTCATTATTTATCCTGATAGTAATATCAAATTAACTTGGAATAAGATAAAGCCTATTGGTGCTGGTCTTGTTAACCTTGGTAACACTTGCTATTTAAATTCAGTCCTGCAATGTTTATGTTATACACCACCCTTAGCTAATTATGCCTTAGCTGAACAACACAAAAAAGACTGTAAGTGCACTATTTGATTATATTATGTTACAATCTTATTAATAAGCTACATTTTACGTACATTTTAGGGTACGACATTAACTCTATTGTATCATCTTAATAATCTTCACGTTCAATAATCTAATTCTTATAATCTTAATCGTTCTATGTTTGCCTTTCCTTATAGGTAGAAAAATTGGCTTTTGTGTACTATGTGAATTACAAAGTCTGATGGTACGCTGTTTAAAGTCCAATGGCTCGTCGGTTAAACCTTGGCCGATTGTTAATAAACTAAAAAGTAAAAATTATCTTACTATTCAAATAATAAACCTCAATTTAGAACTATCTAATCAATAAAACATGCTTCTTTGTTTTTAATAACTTTTGGAATTCATCCATACTATCATTTACATTAAATTCAATACCTATAACTTGATATCATTGAATCTTAATAGATATTGCTAGTCATATTCAGTTTGGGCGTCAAGAAGATGCACACGAATTCCTAAGATATCTTGTTGATGGCATACAAAGTAGTTGTTTAGCTGCTTACCCGAAAAAGTAAGGTTTATTCGTTTAATAAGTATACATTCCTTCACATCTTATTACTTTATGTAAATTGTAAACACTTTCATATCGATTCGATCTTGGTTATATAAAATTAAATTTCTATACATTTAATACACATCAGTAAATGAAATGCGCTGTTTATCTAGATCTTGTAAATAATTATGGATGTACTCATGCTTAAATTATATCTGTACTTAACAATTGGTTCTACATACGGACAATATACTGTGATAAATTATTATTATCCATAAAGACCTTACGATAGATTCAATAGTAGATGCGATTAATGTCAAATTGTACTTAGTATATATTCATTATTTTGTAAGTTAGTTAACAATTTCAAGACTACGTCATATATTGGTGATTTGTTCAAATAGATTATAATGAATATCGCAAAGTGAACCAATACTTATTTTATGTTTAATCTTGTATTTAATTACTATTAGTCTGGATCAATACTCTAAAGATACTACAATGATCTATCGAATCTTTGGTGGATATCTGAGAAGTTTAGGTAAGAGAAAATGAAGTTTTTTAAATAGTGCTCTACGCTGATATTGCTGACATCTTCTCGAAGTTAGATAGTGGATAAATTAATTATTAGTATTGTTATCTATCTTACTGGATCTTATGCATTTATCTATGAAACTAATGAATTGCTTATTATTTCATTAGTACAATGCGCTCAATGTAAATACAAGTCTATTAAATATGATCCAATGTTGGATTTGTCACTAGATATAGCGGTATTGTATTCCTTGTTCTTGAAATAGATTTAAAACCAAGTATTTATATTGTATAACGTTCTGTATTACTACATTTCAGGATCTTAACACTTTGTCGGCAATGTTAAGAAAGTTTATAGAACCGGAAATTTTATCTGGACGTGATATGTATACATGTTCAAAGTAGGTGATTGTGAAAGGAGTGGAAATATTGTTAGTTGATGTTATTTATTCACGCTATGGCTGATGTTGTTCATATCTGTATCAATATATTAAAATTAGTATGCTTGAATATATTTTTAATAAGATGTAAAGTCAAAGTGAAAGCTATGAAAAAGTTTACTATTCACAGAGCCCCGGTGGTACTAACTATACCAATAAAAAGGTAATTTAAAATTTTGGTCATAAATCTATTTCATGCTTGGATGCACTTTCAGAATAGTTGCAGGAAACTTTTTAACTTTGTTTCAGATTCAACAAATTTAGTTTATTTGGAGGGAAAAATTCTAGAAAGATAAAGTTCACTGAAACACTCGATTTGCGCCCATACATGACAAGTAAAACAGGTTCTCCTCTTCTATATAATCTTTATGGTGTTTTAGTACATTCTGGTGGTTCTTGTAATAGCGGACATTACTACTGTTATGTAAAATCATCAAATAACCAATGGTATTGCATGAATGACTCCCACGTAAGTTTAACATTGCTTTAAAGATTAATTGATTGAGATTACAGTACTGTTGTATTAATGTAATTTAAATATTCAGTACCTGCATATGCAGCTAAAAAGGTAGACAACTTTAGCTATATCCTTTTGCTTGACTTCAAAATTTAGGTTACCAAATCCAACATAAATGCTGTTTTACTACAAGAAGCATATATTTTATTTTACATTTCTTCACCGACGGTACTTTGAGACTATTATTAGTGTTATATAATTCTATCATTTCTGATATTAGCTGTAAGCATTTATATGCAACTATTGTCTAACTATTTGATTATAAAAATTTTAGTTATCTTCTTCCGAATCTGAAAAAGGAATGTTTAATAATTCGTCATCGAAGTCAAATCATAATCAAACGTTTTCCTCGAGTAAGGAGATGATCAAATTTTATCATTAGATAAAAATTAAAAAAAAATTCTGTATGATTAATCAATATTGATGTTGACTTTTCAAAGGTCCTATGAAGCACTTAAAGAAACCGGCAGATCGTGGAAATTATTTCTCTCGATCTACTTTTATACCAGTTAGCTCAAAAGAGACCGTACCCAAGATGAACATTGTTCTTAAACAGAATTCAAATTCTACATCAGATTCTAAATCCCTAGACTGTTCTCCTAAAAAAATATCTAGTCCAGCTAGCCAACCTCAGACGTTAGAACATGATAATATAGTGAAATTAACGAAAAGGCACAATGTAAACATGCAAAATGAGAAAGAAAAAGCATCAAATATCGGTAGTTTAAAGCAGAAAAAAATCAAGCAAGGGTTTGTCCCTCGCCAGGTATTATCACTTAAGCCATTTAGTCCGCGTGTAATAACATCGGATGCTAAGAATTTTAAAAGTCGAGAGCAAGAAAGCAAAGAAGTTAGCAAAGAAGTGCCAGAAAGTAATAAAAGTAATTCACTAGACGGAGAAAAGCCAAAAATAACTGTGGGATCCAGCGAAAAAGATATAGAAAAGAATCAGCCTGAATGTAACGATTCAGGTGGTGCAGGTGACGAGCCTATGTTGCATCATAAAACTACTTTAAAAGATGATCAATGTGTAGATTTGTCAATCTCATCTGAACCGCCGCATAATAATGACGATCGGACGAAGAAAAGATTTCAAGAAGAGTATTTGACAAGCAGTAAGAAAAAGAAAGAAAAGAAAAAGAAAAAGAAACGTAATCATAGGCATTCTAGTGATGGTAGCGATGAAGAAGAAATGGTGAGAGCTAAAAAAGAAAGAACGTCAAGTAATGATGATAGAAGAAGTTCGCATTCAAAGAAGAAACATAAGAAACACCATAAAAAACATTCAAAGAAACATAAAAAATTGAAAGAAAAGTCTTCATCTTCGCGTAAATTAATTGATAGTCACAATAATACGATGAATTCGTCGCATAATTCTGTGAATGAGTTATCTATCGGAACTTACGACCAATCAGCACCTCGCACTCCCAACGCAGCTCCTGTAAAAATGTGGGACGATAACAAAGCAAATCGATCTCATTGGGATGGATCTCAGGGTAGAAGCGAAGAGGGCCGTGTTGATAGGAAGTCTCGTGATGCTTACAGCATTTCCGGTATAATAATACTGCTTACAAGTTATTATGTAGCTATTAAGGCTTTTCAATGTTTATTTTTTATATTTACGTGATCACAGTTAAAAGTTGGGAAGGAGACGAGAGTAACCTTGAAAAATATAAAACCGGAGATTTAAAACGGAAACGTCACTTTCTTGATGAAGAAATAGATCGTGGAAAGGTAGAGCAAAATTTTTCCAATGGTTTTATTATCTTTAACTATTACTTTTGAATCAAATTCATACATTATAATGACCTCTATTTGATCATAGATTAAAAAGATCAAGAGAATAAAAGTAAGATTACCTCTTTCTTGAAGGGGAAAAGCCCCTTTCAGAGATACCAAGATCAGAAAAATTCGTCTAAAGTATGTATACTGTAAAATAAATATTCATAATTATGACCATATAACGTAGCATATTATATTAAATTAATGAATTTCTGAGTTACGACGGCGGATATCGGTCACAGTAATTTATTAAAATTTTATTAAATTCGTTATAATTATAGAACCGTGATAAATATCACCGAGATCCCAGTGGATACCGTAGCAAGGGATTTCGGAGAATGTAAATAGGCTCCTATGATGCTTACCAGAAGATATAAGAAACTATTCTGATTTATTGTATAGCTACTTTGCAATATAATAATAAATTGGTACTGTAATATAAGTTTTGACGCACAGCTATTTTTACTAAATTGAACTTGAAAATATGTGTCTATCCATGATTCATTGAACAATGTTATTACTATATTCTCAGACAATGTGATATTATGCATTTTACTTCATAGAATTCTTTTAGCTTGCTACGTGTATTAGTTAATTGATAACCTGTTTGCTTTTTAAAACATTTTTTATTGCGTTGACATTTACTGTTTTATGTCTTTGAGCTGTAGGCAAGAGCATCAATTTGACTTGTAGTGTGCATAATATATATCATGTGCATACCATAGGTTTTGCTTACTATGTTGATATTTCGTATACCCGATGACAGTATAAGTTGTACTGTATTGGTATTTTGAACAGTACATTCCAATGTCACATCAATTTAGCTTAAATGTGCATTTACTCTGAGTATGAATGCGTACTCTTACCGTATATCTATTGATGTTACGCAATTCTGTACAGGCTTGCAGCATCTTTTTGTAGTCTTTGACTGCGCTATGCTGTTACGTAACTTAACGTCAGCTGGATTTAATAACTTTTTTGTGGATAATCTAATGTGCCGATAAAAGTCTACAGAGTGTTAAGGTAGCGATACTCTTAAATCATCTAGTACCAGTTATCTAATAGTCTAGTATCCGGTGCTGTATCATACTTACACCAATATATCCACTACAATAAGTTCATTATAATTTTATCCAAATTTCTGGTAGAAAAAGTCTATAGCTCCAGTTGCAAACCATTTGCAGTACGGATAAGCCTTGTAGTTTTTGACTGATGGTGATTATAGCAATCGATATATTACATCAGAGACGAATGGTCTCTGACTAGAGCTACACTCGTGTTCGCTCAATGATCAACTATGAAATTCCTAATAAACAATAATAATGAAACATGATGTCCTATACCTGGCCATTACGAGTATATGTTGTAATCGTATGTATAATATACGGACATAGCGGTTCGTTGGATGCATGTTATGCTATTACTGAGATTGATTTACTTTACAACTGTACAGCTCATTACCACTACCAGTGCCTCTTTTTCTTTAGACTGGCATGGTGTACAGTGTCCTGTAGATTTACGCAGTGACTGTTGAGACGTAGCACTGATATTAGGGTTAAGGGTATGGCTTGAAATTGTTAAAACTTTTCAATTCGTATTCTAGAGATGAGTGCCTTCCAGCTCGGCTTGTGTGTATATGTAACAGATCAATGTAGGTAGGCATCAAATCATCCAGGATGTGCATGCGTCAGATTTCAAAATTATATTAAATCCAATAAATTCAGATCGGATAAATTCATTCTATTCTATGGACTATCAGATTCTGCTCGACACTGGTATTTAGTAGTCCATGTTCATTTCCTGCCCGATCATCCCCAACAATGTAACATATTAATGGATATTTTTTACATTTTTTATTATGATACTTGAATTTTTACACATCTAAGCTATCGATTGATACTAAATTTGTCCAATTTGGTCATGATATTACGTTTTCAGATCATTTCAATCGTCGTCGATTTTTTATGAGACACCCTGTACAGTACAGTAACGTTATGATCATTGACAGTACAGTACGTCTGTACTGTAGCCTTTTGTAATTTGTACAGTACAGACGTACAGACGTGTACAGTATTTCAACAGAACCGGGACCGCGAATATACGCATGTCCAATTATTTCAAAATTTTTTCGCGGTACGTCTCCTCTCGGCCGTGTCTCTAAACAGTACGGTACTACGAATATCCAGTAGTACTGTAGCAGTACAGTAGTAGTACCAGATACGGCTGACTGAGTGAGTAGTGTACAGTGTACAGTAGATGTACTGTACATTGTACAGTATTGATGGCTGGTTTATTCAGTGTAAAGCGTATCGTAGAGAGGCATGATAGAGTACTCTAACTGTAAGACAAACAGGATGCTTGTTTTGTGCTGCTATCACTTTTATGTAAGCTATTAACGGTCACTTCAGTTGGTGTGACCGCTACCTGCTCAGTTACAGTTTATTGACACGATCTTGGGCACGTCAGCCAGCGGCGATTCAATCTTGCAGGTTGACTCCAGCTCCGTGTGTCACTCCTTTGACTGATTTTAGCTATTGCCAGTCTGGTCCCAACCGGAAATAGTAGCCTACAACTTGATCGGCCATTTTGAACTTATTCCTCTTGTCATTAATTAATTTACTGCATTACTTTGATGGTGTTGCCATTGAATAATTTTGACGGTCAATACAAGAGATTTCAAGCTTGTTCAAATTATTGACAACATGTCCAAATGTAAGTTTACATTGAAGTTAATGGTCACCTTGCCACGTTTCAGTAGCACCAATGTAAAATGCAATGACAGTCATGATTACTGTATGTGTGTAAAATGGCATTGCATCATTCCTAAGACTTATTGCTCACCCATATCATCAAGAATGGCAATAATTAACTTCATCTCCAAGTTAATCGGATAGAACAAACATAAGGAATCTTGCACTCGGGTCTATTGCAAGTGCTTGCAAGATTCTTGCAATCATATTAGCGAGATGTATGCATCGAGTAAAGGCAGATTGAAAGGCCAGCCGTACCTGTACAATCAGTGTACATCCACGACTTATGTTACTGTTGCAGACTTGCAGTTTGCATGTAGCAATAATCACAGCCTGTACATAGTAATCCAATTTTGACCGTTTTACTGTAGTCAATTTTTAAAGTTGATAGATAATTCATTATCGGTAATCAATTAGTCTGTAGTTAATCTAATGTTCACCATTTTACTGTAGTACATCTTAAAGTTGATTCGATAATTAATATCATTAATCTGTAGTAAATCCAATCTTTATCATTTTATTGTAGTAGTCACTTTTAAAATGGGTTGAATTTTTTATTTATCTTACGATCCACTATAGTAGTACAGTAGTAACCCACTTTCAGTGAATTTAGTCATATTGAATGGAAATAGAGCATGCCATCAGCCTAATATAGATAGGATGTTACATTTTTATTATATGTCGATAAAGTATAGGTAACATTACAGAACTACAAATAACTAAATTGCTTGTATGATAATTAATATCTACTGTATTACAATGGAATACGCAATACGTATGCTAATAGCGGTACACTTACTAATCATAAATATGACTCTAACTATTTTAATGTTTAATTTTCATGAATTCTATTTTCATGGTTATAGTGTGGCAGCAACCTTATGTTAATGTCTTCAAGCATTTCGATGTCTTCAATCTTAAACGAGCTAGCAAAGAAGGCGATGCATTGGTTACCATGGTAAAGATACTTACTGTACAGTGGACCATATTTGTTATTGCTTCGTTCTATAGCATTACTGTGCTTCAGTAAAATAATTATTTAGCATTGTACTGTACAAGTATTAACTATCGCATCTCAGCATTTGACATCGACACTTGAAATTCATTTATAAACGCTTGCTACTGTGTTTTATAACATCAAAATATATCTGCTTATCGCTCAATAATTACTGATCTAACATATCTTCGACCAGCCTTTTTTCTAGTTGTTATGTAATACCGTAGATACAGTAAAATAATCAGCTTGAGGAAGGGTATTGAAATTTCTTTAACATATATATATATATATACACATATACGTAGAACATAAGAGTTAGTTTCTTACCCGTACATAAAGTATATTCTATTTGTAGTAGTAGCAGTAGAATTTTTTCGTAGAATGCCTCCTTATCTAATTAGCAAATTCAAAAGCTAGCTCTTCTAGATGTTTATCGGTCTATCAGCTTACAACATAATGCATCAGAAATGATTTATATAATGGATTCGGTACATGATTTATAGGACAAAACGTTACGTTCATCCGTCTTCAAGATTATCGGCTCGATACCAGCTAGCAATTACTTACAAATCCCAAAGACATCTTCTCAATCTTTAGGCTTGATTGGCCGATATCTTTATCTTCTTTTTCGACCGATACCATCCAAGTACTTTGTCGTCCATATGGATGTAGCTACTGACGATGGCTTAATTGTACGGATATCATTCTCAAATTTATTTCGAGAATTTAAATCTACTTCTACGTGGTTACAATTTCCGTTTATTGTTAAACCTGCTAATGGTTCGATCGATGAAATTACATCGATGGGTTTTTCCACTAGTCATCAAAGTAGGCTTATCTTACAGTATACCGTAATATCAATGAATACTAACTGATTACTTAATCTATTGTTGTAAATTATATGATTGCCTCATCGCGCCTTTAGATCAGCCTGACACTGCACCTTCTGCTACGCGATGGACTGTTCTACTTTTGGACATGTCATATGTTTTATCAGCTTATCTAAATTATAAGTATGCATATCTAAAAAGCATCAGACTATGTGCCAATATGTATGTCAAAGGTATATTCACTAGCGATATGGAATATGAACCTGGTACGTTGCATCGGCTATCATTTATTTTCTCTTCATTGTAATGTATATGTAAAACTCTATATGTTACGAAACTGATGTACTTATACTCTCTACACACGATACTGAACCATTTGTTACTTATATCAGGGCTGAGTTTCTCAACTAGCCGTCGTAAAACTGCCGTTGCTGGCATTGAGCCATTACCACGAGAAATGACATTCCCTATAGCCAAAGGACGTGATTGGTACGACGTTTATGATTGCATAAAATTCCCTGTTGATACACATAGAAATAAAACGGATTGGCAATCAATGATGACTGATAATACTAAAGAACGTAAGTTACGCAGAATAGCTTATTTCGTTAATAGTTACTTTTCGTAGAAACTATAAGTATGCCTTCTTATAATCGATAATTTTACATAAATATTGATATTTTGTAATGCTTGCTTTCCCTTGTAATGGTATCAGATTCCCTAGGATTTATTAAACCAAGCAGAAAAAAGGTACTAAAACTTTCGTATCAGTTAGAATTTATAATCAGATAGCCTGTATTTGACCATTCTAGGTTGATTTGATTAGTAATTATTTCGATTTAACTCCATCTTATGTAGAATAAAGTTAAAGAGATTCCTGACAATCCTTTGAAACTTGGTACACCTCCACGAACTAAGGTTAGAGCTAAATATGGTAATGATTAGCTGATTTATAGGAGCTATAGCGACTATTAGATTACTAACTTTAAGAATTATAATGAATTAATATATACATTGGGGTGTGCGTGTTATAGGTACGTGAGGTACCATCTAAGTTACCCAAAGCTGGCACTGCTGACGGTCCAGTTGGTGCTTGCCCGGACAATAATGGTGAAGTGCATGTCTATGCTTATCCTAAGCAACAAATCGTAATTCATGAACACGATAAGAAAACGGGACGGGTATAATAATAATTGACAATATCCATGTTATTATTTATCTGCTATTGGTAATTCTCTTACATTTTCTAACTATTTATTTTTGCCTAGGTCCGCTCTAAAGTTATAACTGCTCCTAAGGCTGAAGAATCGAAGTTAAAGGTAAAATTTTTTGGACTATTTGCATAATTATTCATTCCATCAATCAAATGTCAAAAAGTAATCAATAGCTTTCCTGACGCTTAAAATTATTTAAACTGAATCTTAGAAATTGAAACCAGATCCAATATTGAACCTGAAACGTATCATTGGCTTTGGTGGCAGTACAAGTGAGGTAAATCATTAGTTATATTGGTGTACCACTACAATGAAATAGCTATTTACGTAAGTAGTGTTTATTGATTAAACATGGAAAATAAGACATAATTAACATTTTAACGAAAGGCATTATGGACTTGTGATGGTTCTCATGTACTCTATGCCTGTAATGCTGTCATCGTTGCAATGGAAGTTAGCAGTGGAGACCAGAGGCTGTTTATAGGACATACAGATAAGGTAGCATTACTATCCCAAAATAGTTCTACTGATTTAAAGTTTTGTTTACCTAATGCTATTACTTTTCAAAAATTTCTTGATATAGATTTCTTCTCTTTCTTTCAATGGTAATTCGACTGTTTTTGCGTCCTCGCAAACCGGCCAATTGCCAGTGATAAGAATTTGGGATTTTTATCGTGGTGATTGCCTTGCAATGTTTAAATCTCATGTCCATTCTGTTTATTTATTAAGGTATGAAAATGATTAAGATTGAAATAGTACTCATTCATTGAAGCGCAAAAAGTTTTGATATTGATAGTTGCATTCAATCTAAACTGTATCTGTAATTTTATGCTTGATGTACCCATAGTTTTTCGTTTTCTGGAGATACACTATGTGGTGTTGGCAAAGATAATCATGGCAAACAGGTGGAGTTTTGTTTATTTGGTCACAATTCCGATAAGTTAATTAGTATCATGGTCTAAGAAGTGACGAAGTTTCTGTATACTAAAAAAATTATATTTACAATTTACAGTTAGTCATAGTTTGGAATACATCAGACGCTCAAAAATCTGGGGAAGTCACTGTCATTGCTAAGGCTCATACAGACGCAAACATATCTAAAATGAAAATTTCTGCCTTTGATAGTACTAGGTAGATTTATTAACTAAAGATTTTAAAAAAATTTTAATTTTATATTGTCACATTAAGCAATATCAACATAACTTGTAGACTTGTATCATGTGGCCTTGAGAATATACGATTTTGGCGAATACGTGAACAAAGCCTTAGATCTTGTCCCGTTAATTTAAAAGATTATCATAACGAAGAATTCACAGACATCGTTTTTGCTGATGAATTCAATGTGTCACAAAATGTGCCAGATAGGAGACTGTTAGTACTAACTAAATTCTGATTAGTAATTAATTTGAAATTTTAATATACCATCTGCTTGCATAATACCTTAAACTTGACCACTTTATTTCATTAGATTTGCATCGAGCGCTTCCGGACGTATATATGAAATTCATTATGGAAGAATATGTATTGATCATGTGTATACCTTGACATCAGTTGGCCCCGATTCTAAAAGTAGTGTTTCTAGTATTAACACCATTCGTCCCGGAATATCATTCTTCGCTATTGGAACGGATGATGGTTATTTACGTTTATGGGCTTTTGATTTTAAAACTATTTTGCTGGAAGCAGGTTATTATATTACTCTCAGCGATGATTGTTATTTAAGCCTTTTGTTCCTGCCTAAATTTACGATGAAACGTATCTAATGTAATAAAAATAATGATTAGAACATGAAGGACCGATTGCCGCTATTGACGTTACAAAGGACGGATCACGAATACTAGTAACTACGAAAGCGGTACTTATAGTTCAGTTCAAGTTGCTATTTTTAGCAATTGATATCTCGTATAATACCTATGGAGGAATTTAACTTGCGCAATATGTGATATAAAATATTATTTAAATTTGGCTTTAATAGGGGAATGTCGGCTATTTGGAATATTCTACTCGTAACTACGTTACGATTATGAGATCACATCTGGATCAAGTAGTTGCAGCATCTATTGATTCTCATCGCAGACATTTGGTAACTGCATCGCGAGATGAGACTATTCGAATTTGGGATATAGATACTTATGCGCAGGTGCCGTTTTTGCTTAATTTTAATTTCAATGTTGAACGGTAAAGTATAATGATAGCATAATATTTCACAGCTCTTCGATTTTAAAGCACCTGGAGAAGTTCCTTGTGCCATTTGTTATCATCCAAGTCAGCAGTGTTTTGCCTGTGGCTTTACAAACGGAACTGTTCGAACTTTCCATGTCGGAACATCTAGTTTACTAGCTGAACATAGGTATGTTTGAAATTAGAGATTTTAACAAATATTGCAGTACATTGATTAAATGATACAAGTGTACGTTTCTGTCTACCCTCCAAATATTGTTATCTAAAGCTAAATGTATTACTAAACTTTATTAGCAAAAACCACCCTGGGCGTATTATAGGATTGGCCTTTTCGCCAAGCGGTAGATTTATGTATAGCGCTGGTACTCTAGGAGCTATTGCATTATATGATGCCACTTCACAGACGTACGATTTGTTACGCCTGCTACCGTATACTATTGCGCGAGGAGATATTTATGGCCCAGATGCGATATCTGTTAGTAGTGATAGTAAAAGAATCGTTTTTGTTGGCCCAACAGAATTTACCGTAACAATCATGGATGCCAGATCCCTTGATGAGGTGATCTTATGAATACATGCTCAATTTTTAACATTGCAGCATATTACTACATTTTAGTGAGTGAACAGATTACTTATTGATTTGGGTATTAATTTTTTCACTGTTTTTAGGTACTAAAAATCGATATCGGTAATGCTGTAACAGCTGCTGCCGGATCTACAACAACTGACAGGGCAGTTAAAGTGCATTTTGCGCCAGCAAAAACCAATGAACTCCTTGTGATTACTTCATCTTGTAAGCTATTGCGATTTAGTGCAAATAATGGACAATTACTTAGCGAGGTATGTAATGAACATGTGAGAAAACTTATCATCGAGTTAGGTTTAATTTAATCACGTTCCGCCATTTACTCTTGCAATGCTTGCCTAACAGGTTAGAAATATACATCGCGAAGAGTGTACTAGTTTAGATGTCAGCTTAGATAGCAGATATCTTGCAACCGCTGGTGATAAAGTAATTAAAATTTGGGACTATCATATGAGACTTGATCAGAATTATCAGGTTAGGATTAGGCAGCTATAAAGTAAAATTTGATAGCAGCCGCTTTCTTTGATACAATTCATGATTTTCTTGCAAAATCTTAATGATAAGGTGATAAGTAGATATGAAACTTTATTGTAGCTCTTTATTGGACATTCATCACGCATCAACCAAGTTATGTTCACTCCTGATATGGATGGACTTATTAGTGTTGGAGATGGAATATTCATATGGAATTTTATGGGGTATACATCTAGGTAAATTTAGTTTGTGTTGTATGTAGCAAGGTTTATTTAATTCCATGTATTAGTAGGCTTATTAAACTATTTTCTCTTCCAGTAAATCCGAAAATGCAAGGTCATTTATCTCATCTATTCCAGGTTAATTTATTATGATTCATATTCAATAACTAGAAACCTGTGTTAAGGTTTCAAAATATTGTCAACATTATCATAATTTGCAAAATGCGAGGCTTCATTACGATAGACTAATCCTTTAACACCTATCATTAGATCGATCAATCGCCATTGATCAGCCTAGCCAAGATGTAACTATGAATGAATATAAAGAGTACAAACCTCGATCTACGATCCCTCAACCAATACCAATTACCCAAAGTCCAAGTACTCGTAGGAAATTACAGTTAAGTAACGAAGATGCGGACGAGATTGAAGCTACAAGTGATCAAAGCGAGCGAGAAGATGAATCCAATTCTGTTTCAGCAAGTGAAAATTATCAGGATGAAGAATTAGGTGTGGTATCATTGCAGCAAGAAACAAACGTGAATCTTACATCGGCAGGAACTAAGGTATAACCTACTATTTTCGTATTATACATAGGTACTTTACTCAATAATTGCTATAATTTCTTTCCTCAATGTGCTACAGGAAGGTAATAATGAAAGGATATTCGAAGCTAGCGAAGAGCCAAGTATATCGGATTCTGAATCAACGAAGCCATTCACCAATAAAGCATTATTACTGCCTACTTCACATCCAACACCTGCGGTTATGAAGCATTATACAAGACGAAACAGACAATCAACTTTAGCTACGGTACTAAGAATTTCAATTTCCGATATTCGCTTCAGCTGTATCTAATTCTCATATTTATTATTAGCGACGCTATGCTGCTCCTCCGAATCAAGCAGGTCTCAAACTTCATAGTACAGTCGGTTACAATGGCTGTGGACGTGGGAATATGGTGTGGCATCCGGATACTGGTAGCAAAGCCTTTTTGTATAGTGTAATCAAGTGTATTAATTGATTGATTAATTCTCTGTTAATAATTCTTAGGATTCTTCGCTTATACGAACGGATGTATCATTGTAATTGAGGATTTACAAACTGGGAAACAAACGCATCTTAAAGGTAATTGAAATTGCAAATGGTATATTTTTTTGATAATTTTTCTCGTAAAGCTTAAGATTATGAATGTTGTAGTATTATGGTACGGTAGTATTGATGATACATATCTTAATTGCATAACATTAAACTACTATTTGTAGGACACATAGAAGAAGTATCAACACTGGCATTGCAAAACGACTGCCAGGTGTGTTATTGCTGTATTACATACTGTAGTAATATACAGCATACAGTATCCTATCATTATTTACAAAGATTTATTCTTTTAATTGTTATGATACTGCAGTATTTACCCTACTTTTAAGTCCTTGATCGAATCTCTATTTGATATAAATTTAGGTTCTGGCTTCAGCTGCTTTAGAATCTAAAGATAACGGTCATATTTGTTTATGGAATACCAAATCAGGAATATGTGAAAAGGTACTGATTTTAATACATTATGCCTTTGCTATTTGCAGAGTATTTAAAAATTAACTTTTTATATAATATATATCATATATACTCCGTATTCGGTGATTTTTTAAACAGATATTGAAACACCATAAAGGCGATATATGTTGTCTTGCATTTTCACGAGACGATCGGTTTTTAATATCTGTAGGTATGTTATCAGTATGCAGAGCATTAATACCAGAAATTTCTTTTAGTACTTTTTAAATATACTCATTTCTTAATCCAATGCAATTTATTTCTTATTAGGAAATTATCTAGACTGTGCAATTGTTGTATGGAGTACGAATGATCATTCAGTGCTTGCAGCTACGCAATTAACTGAGCCAATACATGATCTATGTTGGGATCCCTACACTGTCAACGAATTTTCTTCTGTTGGAGCTAATGGCAAAATAAAATTTTGGCTACTAGATGAGACTAACTATACCATTAGCTTGAACGTAAGAGCATACTATAAATATTTGCAATGTATTGCAATGCGATCGCTACTATATTACACGTATAAAGATACGGTATCAGCTTTTATACCAAGATTGCTTAAATTACTTAGATGCACGAAGCTGAAGTCCCTGAAGAATTGTTAAAGCCGCGGCTTAATGTAATTTTAATCTTCGTTCAATACGTACAAAATACTCTTGCCTTAAACTTAATCATTTTTACGTGAGTGATAGTATTGGATTATTTCTTTTAACTGTCAATTAGAAGTCTAACAATTGTGTCGATTTCACGTCTGTTGGATATGCTGGGGATAGTATCCTTTATGCGGCCACTAATTCTGGTGAGATAAAATGTGTAATGTGTATTATGTAGCCAAAGTCATGATTTAATGTTTCTAAAATAATGCAGGCATTATAACCGCATGGGATACCAGAAATAATTCATGCTTTGCTCACTGGGAAGCGGATAAAAAGGAAATAGGTACGTATCATTTTTATTAAGATATATTTAATTCTGGATGAATTGACGACACCTAATGAATTGGAAAACTTAATGCACAGGTGTAATTGTCTGTCGCGGAAGTCGAATGGTAACTGGTAGTTGTACCAACAATCTGCGCCTCTGGTCTATAGTAGGAATTGGGGAAATGAGATTGCCAGGCGGCTCAGTCAGGTTTGTAATAAACAATTGAATGATTAACTAGTTAATTGGGCAACTACTTAACATAATTTTGTTATGCAGGCATTGTTTTATATCATTTTTACAGTTAATTTTTGATAAAATTTGTAACGTGCCCATTTTATTTATACCATTATATAGTTACTTTTTGAAATATTGATAGTAGCTATTGCAGTGGTACCATCTCCTTTGCAAATGTACTTTTACAGTAACTAAAGTGTACTATGCACATTGCGTACGCGCAAGGTAGCAACTGAATTTCAATTACCAAGATATTAATTTCTTTAAAAAAATTAGTATAAGAAGTGAAGGATTAACGATGGAAGACGAAATGCCTTTAGATGGAGCTATAATCGCGGCTTCATTCGATGAATCAATTGATACGGTAAGGAATATTACAATAGATAAAGCGGACACAATATATATGTATATGTTAAATATGGAATACCAAATACATAAGCTATCAGTATACAGTATCCTTCGATAATTATTTGTATGTGTTTATACGAGTATAGGGAATTGTTGGAACAACCGCTGGAACACTGTGGTACATTAACTGGCCTGAAAGAGCTAGTATTCGCTTAGTCAGTGGACAAACTAATCAGGTTCAAATAGACACTAAAATCTGCTAATACCTAATTAAATTAATTGGCTTAACCAATATTGTATGAACTCTTATACACAGCTAAGTTATTCTTTGCATTTCAGGTCAACGATGTAGTATTTAGTGGTCCTGATGATAAGTACTTTGGTACATGTGGTGCTGATGGTAGTCTGAGAATCTGGACGACTGATAAAGTTGAACAAACGTTGCAATTTCAAGTCATGGGAGAGGTACATTGCAAACATGACCTGTTTTAAAGACTAAATATAATGTGATTACGCACTATTGTTATCATAAAGATTTATAAATGAGAAATAATCAAAGTAATGGTAGTGATTAATCTCGTTTTTAACGTATCTTTCCTACGAAGTCTTGTAACTGTATGGCATTTAGTCCTGCCCCAAAAATACAAGACACGATCTCATATACAAGCTCTCACACTAACCCTAAGTCAACTGTGGTACTGAAAAATGTCGGAGCGGATAGTATTACATACCCAACACACTGCGTTGCTGGATATAGCGATGGTACCGTTAGACTTTTTGATATAGAAAAAATACACATGGTCATGAAGATGCAACCTCACGCAAACTCGGTCACGGCAATAACATATGCAGCTGACGGTAGTAAAATGTTATTTAGTAATATTTGTTAGTGTTGTTAAATGCCTTTGCCAAAATTCATAACTTAAATTCGATACTGGTAAAAACATATTTTAATGCAATTAATATAGGTCGGGTAATATTGTCCGGAAGCGCGGATGGATTAATTGCGATAAATAGTCCAAGTACTGGTTTAACTTTACGAGTTCTCAACGATCATAAGGGCGCTTCGATATTAGGATTTGATGTGGCCGTTTCTTGGGTAACTGATTATGTGCTTGATGAAGTATCTACAACTGTTTTATTTTTCCCTGCAATATGCGTTTTGCCTATTTACAAGCTGTTACAATATTCTTATTGGTTCAACTTTGCTTACCGTCCCTAATTTCAGTATTGTCCATATAATTTAATTTAAATAAAGGACGAGAAATGGAATTTATCGTCGCCACTTCTCTGGCTAGGTGTTAGTGCGGATAGAAGGATTAGTATTTGGAGCGCTGACTGGTCTAAAGATTTTTGTGAGCTTGTCGATTGGTTAACTTTTGCTGCACCTGATTTTGCACCAGAAGAAACTTTGATTAAAGGAGGACTGGTAGAAGACTAATATTAGAATATTATACAACTTATCGATTCAACTTAACAGCTGTAATACTACAACTCTTGATTCTACATGTTTTATAGCGTGACTAACAGATTTCTTTTTATTTCTCCCATACCTACATTTAAAAATTATAGCCAAACAATGAGGACTTTCCTCCTAGCCTAGCTGCTTTTTCAAAAACAGATTCAGATATTGTAATTTATACCGGTTACGGAATACAAAAAGAAATAATTTTCTATAGTTTATCTCAACAAAAGGTATTAACTAATTTTGTTTCTTACGCAGCAATCTTTCAAATAACAGCATTATAGTTCTTTACCTAATCCATTTCTAAATTCATGTTTCTAGATTATTAGACAATGTCCACTAACGCACTGGATGACTAGCTTAGATGTGTCTCCAAAGGGACAATTAATTGCTATGGGTTGCAAAGGTACTATTTTAACATGTGTAGCCAACTGCAACAAAGATAATTTTTGTATTTATCTGAAGCTGATTATTGCTTTAATACTTAGCATTGCATATGTATCGTGATCACATTATTAATATTATAGTTATTTAATCTAAAATGTATCACTTGTACTACTTAGAACGGCTGGTACAAATAATGGATTTCTATGAGGGTAGTTTTCAAGATTTCGTAGGCCACAGTGACTGTATTAAAACGGTCAAATTCTCACCCTCCGGGAACTATCTTATCACTGTTGGATACATAGACGTACTCATTTGGTCTGTGACAGTATAGCATGAACAAAGATGACGATTGTAATAACAAGATTTAAGATTTTATTTCCCTAAGATAAACTTAAAGGTAGTGAATGAAATGTAATTATTATCATATCTAATGTATATAACTTCGTCGATAAAGTTTTCATTTTTATGTTTAATACTTCAATTGACCGATGGCATTTTGAAAATTAATTAGTGAGCATAAGTCATGCAGTACTATTTTACTATATATACACCTTTAATTTTATCGAATACTGTAGTATCTTTTTTATTTAATTTCATTGATAGGTGATTAATTTTATCCCTAATCGATACCGGCAGTTTAAATTTTGATCAACTTCTCTATATATATTTTATGTAATTTACTGTACGTGTATAGGATACTTAGGTTATTCGCAAACTTAATGAATGTGAATAATCCAAACGTACAGCTGTACTGTATAAGTACGCTCGTATTATCAAAGCTTTTTTAAATATGTATATACACTTATGCATTTATGCATAGCGCTGTATGAATTTCTGATATGAAGTCTGGATACGAATGTATGATTAAAGTCGATCAAAGTAGAAATTTAATAAATGCAATATATTCTTATAATACACGTATGGATGGCGTTAACTAGTTATACTTAGTAAACAAGGACACCGATACTATACTATTATTAATATTGTAGAAATGAGTAAGGATAAATTTGGCGATGTCTGATGTAAAGTTTTAGGATTTATACTGTACTGTAGTGCGATATTGTTCTGTAGTCTGTTAGCTACAGGCTTAATGCAGCTGGCACTAGTCTTCTATGTAGTACGGTACGGTACGGTACTCAACAGTACTTCCATACAGTAGACGGTACAGCACAGGACAATACAGTATTATAATAGTGCATGCGTACAGTAATACCGTAGACTGGATTAACGACATTAAAGTTGAGAACTTGCGAGTGGGCAGCAACAAATATCTAGCACAACTAATAATGTCTACCGATACTAATGTTGATAATAGCCATGATAATATGGCGAAAAGTAATAATGATACTGATGCAGCTCTTAGTAGCGATAATTCGGGTTTCTTTGGCCCAATTGTTGATAATATTTTCCAACCTGGTGTTAATTCTCAAGTAGTCATTTTTATTAACGTCGTCTTCGTAATCCTGTTAATTTTATTTATAACTTTAGCGGTGTTATGGGAGTTAAATATTCACCTTATCATCCTAGGATCGCTAACCTTTATCTTAATTATTTCAATAAATTGGTAAGTCTGCGATTGCTACTCTGCATTATAGAGTAATAATAACGCTACCAAATGGGTCATCATGTCAAAATAATGTAGAGTTATGTTGATACCATATGATGACTCATATTTCATAATCTTGCGAATGTATTGATTGCCCACTAATTGTAATTAATCGTATTTAGACGTATTAATAAGATATCTTATACTGTTTGCAGTATATCTATCGATCAGCATATTAAAAATCATCATAGCCAAGCACTAATGACTACTGGTACAGTATTTAGAAATAGTGATAGCTCACCCTTAGTAATCAACTTAAACTAAGTTTACTTGCAAGATGTACTGAACGATGTAACTTACATTCCAGAGTATTCTACCTTAAACTGTAAGCAGTAGTCGGATTTAAAGTCTTCATCACAGTTACTATGTAAAGACTGAGAAACCTTTCAGGTGCTTGAAAGTGAAGCCCATTTATTTTCATCATTATTATCCTTACTCCTCAGTACTTTAGCCAAGTTATCAACGAAGCCAGTTCCTATATACATCCACTGTATAAGCCATGTATTAACAGGGATTGCATGATTATACGGAATAATCTTACCATAGATCCATGCTAGTCTAATATAAGTGATAACTAACAAATTATTTGATTTACAATTCCCTTTTTCGTTTAGGTTTCTTGCTGAAATCCAAAAAGTAAAGATGGAAAGTGCACAGGAACATAACGAAGAGGATCATAACAAAAAGGATTAATCATCTTAATACAATTATTTTATTTTACCTACTGTACTACATGTTCTAAGCTAAACCCAAGTTATAATGCTGTAACGAGTTCAAGCATCATTGCTGCACAATATCGTACAAACTACCAGTCCACTGACGTGCCAGTTTAACTCCTATCTAATTTTAAACTTTATGAATTAGGAGAACTCTGCAATACTGAGGCTGCTGTATTATACTAAGAAATTTTAAATCTGAAAATTTTTAGAACCGGCTTCTCGTATACATGCAAGTTAGCAAAATGATGATACAGCAGAGCTTATACGAAGTGTGATCTTACTGTACTAATGATACTTTCAATGCCATCATGCCATATTATTGCATACGAATGTATAGTCTAAAGTTAGGCAAATGTCTTCTAGAGATCAAACTCGTATATGTAGGTATTCATAGAATTTAAGTCATTAATTTTGTCAGGGCGATTGATATTGTATTTGGAGTTGTGATATTTCATGAATAAAATTTTCTCCTTAAACTAGATCATCCCGCCCTATTTAAAAATTAGTCGATGACGAATACTATTTGCTATGCTACATGAATTGCTGCTATCGTTACTGCCGCTTATACTGCCGGTTACTGTGTCTAATATTCTTAATGTAGCTTAAAGATAACACGTTGTAGTAACCTTGGCTATCTTACTACTGTTCGTATGCTACTGATAAAATGATCTGAATTCCATCAACGTATCTCAAAGCAACTATTGGTCCAGTCTGGTGATCAATTTCTATCTTATAACAGTGGGGCACAGATAACTGATACTTTTAAATAAAAGTAAGCCCCAGTTAAGCGATGCTGGTATTATTGGCTTTAAACTATTGATGTTTACTAATTATCAGAGATTCTAGTTTCAATAAACATCCCTCTAATTATATTATAATGAAGGAACTAAGTAGATATATATATCTAGTCGTCCGTTAACATATCACACTCATGATATGATTTATTGAATACTTTAAGAAATCGAATGGATTAAGTTGCTATTCTACGATTAGTTAACTTTCATAAAGTTTAGTTTACAATAAAATAACGTCTTACTTGGCCACGATCATCTTCGGATATTATCCCTTTAGTAAAATGCATGAATTGTACAATTGGAATCTAATTAAGAAATTTTACTAGTTATAAAGTAGAAAGCACAGTAAATAGTATTAAGGTATAAATATACTGTACAGCAGAGATCTGCAAAATCTGTTGAGCAGCGCTGACGTCTGCTGTGCAGTACATCGTAGTATGTAATACTTTTCACGTATTACTGCGCTCCGTCTCTGTTATTTATCGAAATTAGAATTACTGTACATACTTATAATAGATATTATTAAAACCTTAAATTCCAGAATAAGTTGTCGAGTGAAAAAATGTAGCATAGAAGTAACGATACGGTAAATTTAGTTCCATAATGGTAAATACTAAAATATATCATATAGCACGCCATAAGTATACAATAAGTAAGCAAGCTATAAATTAATTGTTCGTCAGTTGATCTAATCTATGATTCAAGTTAAGGTAAACATTTACCCCCAAAATTACTACTTACAGCATTATTGACTTTCAGCGTTTGATAAACTTAGAAGTCAAAGCAGTTACTATACGCTGTAGAACATCCTATCATATATAAGTTTTCTGTATAATACATAATTGCAGCAATATTAGGTACATGTATCCCTTGAATTATTACAGCTTATAAAATTATTTGTATCAGTTCACGATTAATATCATTGAATCATTACAAGGTAAGTAATCTCTCATCCTTATTATTTGCCATATCTGTATAGTAAGTGATAAATTAATCTGAGGTAGTCGATTCATCATCAATTAGCCACGATTTCTCCTTTTCTACATCCTCAGAAACCACAAGAAATATATGACAATTTGGGTTAATGGAATATGGTTGCAAGAAATCTGTAATATTTTGTACTTGCTGTGGACGAGTTAATTTCGAATCCAGATTGTAGTAATTATCACCAATTTGACGGATACTAAACCAATGGCTCCAATAAGATTTTAATACCAACCAACATAGTTTGAAATTAGTTGAAATATTGACAACAAATGAGAAGACGTTGCTAAAATTTATGCTTGATATTTTCCTAGTTGTAATACATCCAAAAATAGGTTGTTAGGGAATATATCGGCTTTTTAGGTAGCATTGATATAATATAACTAATATCAATAACTAAATAGAAATTATGGTATTGCCCAATTTTTGCTATATTTGGTAACTGTGCAATATAGTATGATAACTTATTCAAAATAACACAATCAACTTTCAACTAATTACCGTATTTTAATATTATAAGCATTCTTTTATATTATCACTAGTATATGCATATATCATACTTTCTTCTGTCGAACCAAATCAAGGAATAGGACTTTTTTCGTAAGGCTGAAATAATAACGTTGACATCATAGAACCCGCTATAATTTTTATGTGGATTGAACCATTTTTTGCCAGATAATTCGAAACAAATATTATCGAGATCTTTTTTGGTAAATGCACCATCTTGAAAAGTACAATTTAGCGTATGTAACGCACATAGACCTTGTCTCTGGCGTTCATGATAAGGTGAACGTTCAATTTTTTTGTTGTTCTCATCTGCTTTTGGATTGCTAGACATAGCGAATGTTTGACATTACTTTACTGAATGAAGAGAAAAACGGGAGAAATGAGGATTAATTGTCTCACTCAATATTGAATAATAGCCGTACATGATATTTTAAATAATTTACTGTTAGTAAATAAGCACTTTCTATAAGTTAATAGTTTTGCTTTAGTGGTACATACCTTCAAATAGCATCAGTTAAAAACGGTTGAATAAAGCATAAAATGATGATGAAATTAACTGCGCTACAAGTAACAGGTTATTAACTTTGAATAACAATGTTTATGGCAATCGAGTTTGTCAAATCCTACGATCGATGGATCTGATTCTATTCCTATGTGCATAAAATTTTTAAGAATTAGCTTGTTTCAAACGTTCTGTATACATAATCTAGGAGGAATAAAATTAGACCTAGATTTCGTATATTATTTTATGACAAACAAAAGATCTGTATATAGATGTCATTTGATATTATTAACATTGACATGAATCACATTTAACACACAAATACTTAAATTTGGAACCTGTTGTCATTATAAACAGCAAACAATTTAATTAAAAATTAAAGATTTACTTATGATATCACAATCATCTTAATGTTATTTCATAATAAGCATGTATCTAGTAGATCGAATATTTCTAGTAAATAGCAGCCTATAAGAATAAGAATTCTACACTTAAATTTATACGCAAAGAATGAGATCCTATCCTATCTCAGAACAAGCAAGTATTGCTGAAAATAATTGATCATATATTTTTCTTAAAAGCTGTGGAATCGCAATAATTTACGAAAGCAAATGATCTAAAATTAGAGTATTTAATAGTTCCTGGTATCGGCACTTTTACTTCATAAACTATATTCGCCATTGCTATTTTCAACTACTATAGGGTCTCACAATTAAATCTCAAAATTTGTACGCTATCAAACCGCGATCGTTCATACTAACGACTTTCTACTATGCTAAAACTTGGAATTAGATCATACAAAGGTGTATGAAGCAGTTATTATTTCAGACAACGGAGAATCCAATTGTTTGAAGGATCTATAAAATGGTCAGCTAAGCAGATTATTCCTTGAAGGTAATAATATGATTTGATAACTTAGGTTGAAATTGATTAATTAGGGACCACTAATAGCTAATACAATTCTTAATCTTGTATTTTAGAATGTCTATCATTTAATCTACACACAATGATGCTTCAACTAATAGGACTTGTAATATTCCTCATTTTCGTATTTAGGAATAAGGTAACAGGAGGAAATAGCATTCATTACAAAGTAAAGAATTACAAATGTTTAACGGTATAAACAGTTGGTAATCAAATGGATACGATTTAATGGAAGAATTAGTAAGTCTATTTAGACAACCTATGTTGTGTAATGTAATCTAATTTTACTCAGGAAAAATAATAGATCAAAATAATAAACTGCTGCAACCTATAGTCACACGGTTGACTTTCAACATTCTATTACCACGATATTGAAATAAATAAAGGTATACCCTCTTAATCGAAAATGATTAATTGGCTTATACTTGATTCAATGCTTAAAGAGTTGTTACAACTTATTAGGGAAAATTTTCCGCTAAAATTATCATTCATATACTATGATTTAATGCCGTATACTAGAACGTATTCTAGTCTATTTTAATTTATTGTCTACTAATAGAATAATTATAAATTAGTTCCCTAGCGGATAACATCACAGCTGAAAAAATGTTAGGATATAAACTTCAATCCATGAGTACTTTAGAGTTGTCAAAATTGATTACACTACCGAGAGAAAAAGGGAAGAGACTTTAATTTATTCTTCGGGTATGTTCGAAGTTAGGGTGTAAAGCTTAATCAATACCATTGAAAAGTTCATGACGAGTAAATAACGATGAAATTACCGTACGTAGATGTAATTGAAGATCAAGAAAATTTATTGTAGCGGTCTCAAAATTTTAAGGATTTTTACTCCATTCACGAGTTTGCACTTGATGTTGGCCATCTTCAAAGACATTAAATAGTGAACAGTCTGCTTAAGTAATCGTTATTTACTTGTAATGAATACTTTAATCAATGCTTAGCTAAAGATTAAAATGCTAGACAATTTATCGGATTAAGTCAAACTGAATTATGGATGAGTAGTTTAAACTAAGCCCTACTCAACATTTTCTGTATCGATTTGTCATATCCATCTTACTAATGATTTTACATAAACAGTGTAAATTTTCTTTTCTTCAAGTTACAGTAGATTGATGATCAACATGATTAATATAGCATTAATCACTATCGGTAATAGGAATTTGTCAACTATAATACAAAGCATTCACTATCTATTGAAAATTAAAATCATATTTATGTTAAATAGTAATAGAGTGATCGTAGGAGAATATCATTGAGAAATCAGCCTATATTATCGTAGTAGACATAGCAAGAACTTGATCCATTTGGTTCTAAAATTGTATTTATTTTCTCTCTCTCTATCTCTAATAACGCTGTGATGGGGTTTTTAAAATGATCTCTCAATTTATAATGTCTACGCATAGTTTCGGTTGGCTCACAATGGGTATTGACTGTTTTCAATATTATAAAAATCAATGTACTAGCGAATGGGCGGTTAACTTGATTGAATTTTATTCTATCTAAGTTGTTTTCCTGTATGAGGGATACTGTAGCGATGAAAGCGAATATGGATCAAATTCTTGCATATTGATATTGAACTGTCTTTCATTGTAGGAAAATGACGTCCACCAAATCAACTTGGACATTTAAATATTATTCTACACATACGTGCAGTATCTATAAGGTAGCAATTTATCCATTACTTGGTTGTCATTGCATTCCATAACAAGAGATGATCATATCCATGTATTCTTACACATAGCGTTTGTAAGATAGTACTGGTATGTGATGATTGCACCTGATTAGAACAAGAGAAGATTATACACATACTTATTCTAAGCGTCATGTCTATAAGATAGTTAAAGTATGAATTCATTGGCTGCCATTACGTTGTACTTTTCGAGTATGCAAAAGTGTGTCAAGTTATCCTATCGTATTATGATTAATCGTTGTCCAAGAATAGATTGATTACAGTCGCATTCCATTTTCAATCGAACGTCAATCGACTAATTGGATTCCTATCATAATACATTATCGGTCGATTTCAAGCATCATCAGCCTTTCATTTGCATATCCTGTATCTTTATATTATGATTAGTTTAGAAAAGCGATCGATTATTTTTCCCTACACTAGTATTAAAATAAATTGTCATCATTGAATTGATATTTACGTTTGGTCATGATCAATTGATTCAAAATAGCAAAATGATAGACTATTGCAATGGTGTTTATGAAGTTTTAAAGTCACTGCTTATAGTTAAAGTATAAATTACTAAATGATATTGATCTATCCACTATATTGTCACGACAGTAGTCATTTACGCCTTAATTTTAATATTCAATCGAGTCATTTTGAATCGACAACAGCTTTCTATACTGTGCTATCGCCGGCAATTTTACTTACACCGTCATTTATGGATTCGAGCCTAGGATAGGATGATGTCTTCGTGGATAGCATGGGGGGGAAAGAGGGATAATGAATGAGAAGTTCGGAATCCTCTTCAGTAAAAAAGGGGCTGATATCTTTTCTCCTTTCAATCCAATTTGATCTTGAAAGTATTTAAAATCAGAGTGGGAAGGACTCCTTGACTCCAGCCAGCTCCAGTAGACGGTTGTTATGACGATCGGTATCCATTATCGTCCTCTATAAATCGTACGCAATTATTGTTTGGAACTTGTTCCAGCAGATACTATGCATTTGTATAGATTCTCTACGAGTGTTTTAGCTGCTATATAGTACTGAGTAGTACAGGATAGTACAAGAGTACGACCGCCTGTCCGTCTGTATTCCATACCTCCATTTTTTTTTTTTTTTTGGCTTTTGGCTTTCTTATTTCGTGTTTATACACTTCTACTAGAGTGATTGCATGCCTGCTGCTGTCTTTCCAACTGTTTAGAGACGAGAGAATTTTAGAGGTAAAAGTTGGAAGTTTATAGTATATTGATGTCGTACAATATAAACTTTCAATAGTGTTGGAATCTGTTCGCGTAGGTCATGGGGAGTAGAAGTACTGAATGGAATCTCATCGACTGCAATAAACCCTACTATTTTAACCTTAACCTGTCAGAATAGTTTATTTTATTAAAATGCACCAGTATGAGGATGCATCTAGGCAACCATAATTGGTTATTATTTGTGACGCGATAGTGAACACTATTATAGAATTACACAAAAGGGGGTACACAATATGGCAATTTTGCTAAATGCGATACCCACTGACTTATCATTGCTATGCTTAATTATTTTGTGATCAATGCATTCTATTCGAATGATAATTTGGCTAAAGCAGTTGAATCAGATTTTATACTGAAATTCAGTCGATAACCTACTTCTAAATCTACATGATAGTCGTACCGGCATCACTAAAGTCGATACCATAGAGATATTAGAAAACCTCTATGGACAATACTAGCGCTTTGTGTCGTAGTTCTCTTTCATTCGGTAAAACTGCACTAACGAAATACTTACAGTAAGACAGTGAATATAAGCGAAGGCGATACTGTATTATGAACTGTAGACCATTCTAAAAACTACAATCAAATCCATATTGATTGATAGTTTTAGGGGCTTCAATATAGTATTCGCCATATACCACATAAAAGATTTGGTTGTGGATAAAATATATGTATGTACTATACACTGCACACTATAAGGTTATACTACTAAACACTAATTTCTTAAGATAATTGTAACATGCGTATTTGTATATTACAATTATCTTAAGAAATTAGTGTTTAGTAGTATAGCCTTATTCAGATTGCGAAAGTTCATATTAATTAATTTAAACGTTTTGTAACGAAATATGTGATTGTGAGTGAGCTGTAGTAGGCTGCATATTATGCCTAAACTAATTCCATAAATGGGTACACTGTGCTCAAGCTATTTTGTGTTAGTTATCAGATCTCTATGTCCTTCAAATCTCGCATTATTGATAAATTAGGTATTTCGATATAAATTTGCAACCTGATTTATAGGTGCTATCGATTCCAATTAATTATAACTTCTAGCTATTTTAGAAATGCATACATATAAGCTCAGCATAGCGCACTATAAAGCAGGGATTTTAGATGTCCCTTGTTACAGTGTTTTATACTGTATTGTCGAGATTAGAGTAGAAATATTTTAGGATAATTCTGTTGGTTTACCCTTATTTAATTTGTTTCTAATTTAGATATACCAAATATAGCACTAGCTTGTTGTAATAGTGATATATATACGTGTTCTGAGATAAATAGTTAAATTAGGGAATTAAGAATAATCTATTCACGGTTCGAATCCCTGTGATTGTAACTTTCTAATAGTAGATGATCATAAAAATGTTTCGTGATATTACGATTGCAATCTGATTATTTTGCACTAGTTATTAGATATCTATGTTCGTAAATACTATTGTCTTCATTGGGTAGCAGTAGGTAAAGTTAGCTTCTAACTCATTGAATGCCTTCAAAGATAATCTTACTATGAGGCCTGCCTCGTATTTTATGTTGAGCACTAATTTTAAGAACGGAATTATATTATGCGGTATACCGCATTTATATATCCTTTACAATAGTTCATGAATCGTAGTTAGTCTTTGTGCTGCCTGTTAATAGAGGAAGGAGTGTTCCTGATAGTGCAGATATTATTCCCAGATATATGGCTCGGGGAATTGACTTACTAATCGTACATTACGTTATCTTGTTGCAAAGCCGTTTTGTGACCTCCCTGAATGAAATTCTTAAATTTAATGTTTAGCACAAAGTCAATACCGTGCAAATCACTGGGAATCAGGGAGAAGTGTTCTAAAGTGTTTCTTGGATAGATTTTAGTGCCCTTCTACGCGGTTCAGGGAGAAGATTTGTAGATTTAGCTTTCTCCTTATCTTGTCGAGAAGTAAATTTTCATTAAACTGTAAATACCAGTGTTGCATGATAACATTGGACCGGAGAGAATTTGATAGTGTTATTACTGATGAGCTATTTGCCTTCTAAAGATCAGTTTCATCCACCATCAGAAAACGGAAGATTCCAGCTTTTGTTATAGACTTAAGAGTAGAACGTGCACGCTTCCGCAAGAATAGAATTGAGTCACAACAACACTTTCTTATTCGTTTTCGATTGTACTGTACTGATAGGATATTGCTAATTGAAATATGTTTTACTTTAGCCAGTCCTCTTGTCGATTGCTGTGCCACCTTCATAAATTATAATCTTCCAGTAAATCCCGAAACATGATGAAGAATTGGGTCTCAACAACACTTTCTTATTCGTTTTTGATTGTACTATACTGATAGGATATTGCCAATGGAAATATGTTTTACTTTAGCCAGTCCTTTGGTCGATTGCTGTGCCACCTTCATAAATCATAATCTTCCAGTAAATCCCGAAACATGATGAAGAATTGAGTCTCAACAACACTTTCTTATTCGTTTTCGATTGTACTGTACTGATAGGATATTGCTAATTGAAATATGTTTTACTTTAGCCAGTCTTCTGGTCGATTGCTGTGCCACCTTCATAAATCTAATCTTCCAGTAAATCCCGAAACAAGATGTCCGAGAGCTACCGTAGTACCTTGGGTAACCGTACAGTACAGTACTGTACAGTGTACAGTACATGCTAAATTGTACTGTATTATACACAGTACTGACTGAACTGCTCGTACCGTATGGTGCGCTGCTCCCTACAGTACCGTACCAGTTAGTGCGTGATAATATACTGAACACAGTAAACTTCTACTGTACTGTACACTAGTGTACAGTGGCCAAGCTAAAGTGAAAGAGCCAAAATCTCCAGTTTTGGCTCAAAGCACAACATGGTTACTCCGTCGTCAAATCAATCATGAATATAGCACAGCAAATTGCGGCTTTTGATTCGCATTATAGCATGTGTAGGACAGCGAATAGTCCACGAATAAGTAAGTGAATTGATTTAGAAATTAGCCATCTTGGAAATAATTTGATCGTCGTTTTCCAAGAAATATTCTCTCTTGCAAATGATCATTTCTTCTACACTGCCATGAGTACAAATGACAACGGCAAGTGCCATCTTCACGGACATCATTGATTGCATTAAGCAGAATAGTCATGCTTGTAATAAATAAAGTGATGGATGATCCATCTTCCTAGGACTGATTCCGTTATTTCATGTATATCTAATTGTAATGTATTATATTAATTATATCAATCCGGATTGCAAGGATACGAATGTGTAAAGCTTAGTTATCACCTACAAGATATATACTCGTACTGTACTTACTAGTAGCTGACTACATCGAACAACTTACAGTATCGGAATCTGCTTCTACTCTACCATCAAGCAATTACATCTCGGTTAACGAAAGTATCCAATGACAAATTTCTCTTTGACTACCGATATACTGTAGCTAGAAGTAGCTCATATTTGAATAGAGTAATTTGACGATATAGTATCGTGTCTTGGTCTATCGACATTTGATCTAGTGAATTGTATACGTATTTTCTGTCCAAATTAGTAAATAAATCAACTTATACGCGTGTTTTTTAATAGTTCTAATTAATTAATGGAGAGGTAGTAAAAGTATCTAATTACTAAATGGTTTTACTATATCACTAATTTACGAAATATGACAAGGCTACTTTGCAAAGATATCTCCACAGCCATGAAAATGAATCATTCTAGAGTATAACCTGATTGCCGATCCGGTCCAAACAACATAGAAAGAAATCACAGACTTTTTGTTGCCCACGAACTTGTATAATGTATTAAAACCAATCACAACAGTATATAGGAGTATTTATACTCGTAAGTGTAAGTTGATGAAGTTTACAATACAATTATCATATTTCAATTACATCCTTTAACTTATGAATATTGAATACATCTTCGTTTTTATTCCATGCATTTAAAGATATACTGTAATTTACAATTGAACTGTTAGAATCTTTATAAAACGATATCCCTTCTATACGCAAGTATTGGCTTGATAATATTATCCAAGTACTGACAGTATGAGAATTATAAACATCTCACAATCTTTCTCTACTTTATGCGCTGTTATATCAAGAAAATCAGCAATGTATGAAACAGCTACTAACATACTGTACCAAATTATAGGAACATTGTATCTCAAGAGAAGAACACAATTACTGCGCGAAAATACTAAAAAAGAGGTACAATAATAAATTTTGAATATGATGTAACTAGCTTGAAACATATCTTTTTTACTACAGTAATCATACACAAATGGAACAATGCAAATTATTACTTAGAATACCACGGATGCCATTATATATCTGGCAAAATATGCCTTATTTTAAAATTATAGCTTATCGATATTGATGTTGCTTCAATATAAAGTTATTAAACATTAACCCAATATTTGTACAGTTGGATCCAAATATTAGAAAACAATATCTGAAAATCAGAACTCAAATTTTAACTATAAAATACGGAAGTGTTCCTGATTTGAGGTCAGTTTTCATAACGCTTGTTATTATTATTTAATTTACAATATATAGTACAACTCGTTCGTATTACATTTTGTATTCTTAATTTTTAGAAGCCGTGATCCTAGTATTAGAAGTAGAGCGGAATCGTTATATGAGGTTAACTCAATTTTAATCTTATTTCTTATAGGACTACAATTAGACATACCGTGTTTACTATTAAAAACATTAGCCATTTATGGTATAAATTATACTGTAATAGAAGCTGGCAAAATTTCTAATATATAAAATGAAAAATGTCTATATTAAATATTATAGCAACCTATTGGATCTGTATCATTGCAACTTGGATCCTCATCCCCAAGTTCTACCAATAGATCACCTAGACATAGCCGTTTACAAAGTGATAGTTCTTTCTCCTTCTTACGACCACGTTCAACAAGTCTAGGTTCTATCAACTATGAAGACAAGAATACAGCAGCTAATAATACTAAAACTCTAATTGTTCCTCAACTTGACAACGAAAACGTTATACCAACGGAAGATGCAAAAGCTAGCAAGTAAATTATTTTAGCTATCGAGAAAGCCTTCTTAATAATGTTCATTCGATCTGTTATAAACTATCTTTATGTATATGACGGATTAACTATTTGCTCTGCTAATATGCAACTCTACAATAGAAAATTAGCTGGCAATCAAAATATCGAGCAGTACTATCAATTCGAACCTGTTTATCATGTATTTCATCAGCATATGAAAGCAGGTAAAATATTCCATCTACCATAATTTAATTTACTTTATATGGATGTTGTATAGTCTTTACAATTAATTTTTTTTGACTTTACCTGTCTATGGAAATCAAATATGTTTATCAATTATCAGTCAAGGTTGTTAAATTTGCTAATGAAGAACGAGATAGACTGGCGTGCTGTTCTGTCGATGGTACTATTTCTATACTTAGACTTAATCCACCTACTGTACAATTTGTATTAAAAGGACATACTAACAGTATAAACGGTAAGTAATACATCGTGTTAGTAACAATTAAAGCAAGGTATTTAAATTGCTATACAGTGAACTGATGTAGTTATCATGACCTCTTTATAACTAATACTATCATTATTTATCATTGGGGGTACACTGGATATCCTCAGATCTTTCTTGGTCTCTAACAAATGATTTAATTATGAGTGCTTCTTCCGATAAAACAACGCGCATATGGAATTCTGTTGGTGGATCATGCCTTAGGGTTGTTAATGATTATGGATCGTCTGAAGTTAACTGTTGTATATTTCATCCAGTTAATAATAACCATGTTGTTGTATCCTTACACTTGCAAAGTATATAAATAACATGATATCACTGTAATTATGAATGATAGCTACAGTATAACCATCTATATTGATGGCACCAGTTTATAGTCTTGTTTTCTTAACGAGTAAAACTCTGGTTAGACTGGCAACTCTAAATGGCAAGTACAAGTCTATAATACTTCTACTGGTAAAAGAATTAAGGTATATTCACCTGAGATATAACTGCAAAACTAAGAACTATACTTAATACACTATGAAGTAATCGCCATTTATTGCTGTATGACCTTTAGGAAGTTATACAAGTTCATTAATGTTAAGAGACGTTATTATCTATTTGATTTCTTAGGGTGGTGGCAACAAAGTTTCAGGGGTAGTAAAATGCCTTGCATTTGATATAAATGGAAAAATACTTTGGTCCGGTGACACTAAAGTAGGCCCTGTTATTATTGCTATTGAGGCCTAGTACTCACTGATAATTCTCATTTATTTAAATTACTGCTCTAACACTTCGAACTTCAGGGACATATCTACTCGTTTATTTTCGATACAATGACGGGAAAAATTATAAAGAGTAGAAAGTACGCTTACAATAATGTAGTATGCTATTAATTATGGTTAATTCATTAAGGTACCACTTTTTTTAAACGAAAATTCATCTACTATATCATGTAGGATTACTATAAATGAAGGTAGCCCGATTACTTCGATTGTATCTCGTAGCTGGTCCAATCGAGAAGGGAAAAATCCAGTATTATTAATGAATACTATGAGAGATAGCTTGTGGTTGTTAAGGTATACCTATTATTGAGTCTTTAATGTTGTTACAGGAATTAATCTTTCGCTATGTGGTATTCTCCTACCGGTTTTACTAGTTTTTCGTTAATAATTATAATAAACCTACCCTGAACACAGGCGTATATAGAAATTTCGATTTGCTTCATTTTCAAGATAGACAATGGTAGAAATTTTACAGTTAATTTATAATTGAAAATTAGAATAATTTCACCAGATGGTAATGCTGAATTGAAAAGTTCATATCCGGTATGGCATAGCAAGCAAGATATTAAAAGTACATTTTGTCCGATAATGTCATTTCGTGAGGGTGCTTGCGTAGGTAAGCGAACTACTTGAAATATTTTTGTTGTTTATTTATAGTGTTTGTATCCTCATCTAATTATTAATACTGTAAATAGTCTTTATAGATAAAACTAATTCCTAATCATGTACGTTTTACCTATCATGCCTGATTGAATTCTAAATTTTTATTTATAACCGTATATGCATATATGTACAGTACGCATAGTGTAGAAAATAATTATTTGCAATTAAGGCGTCTTTCATTTACCGTGCCTTATAGTGACAGGAAGTGAAGATCTATGTGTTCATCTGTATAACATCGAAAAAAATGATGAAAATGCCTCTGTGAATATATTACACGGTCATTCTGCCCCAGTTTTGGGTGTTTCTTGGAATTACGACGAAAGTTTTTTGGCTTCAAGTGATTCTCTAGTATGTATTTTTATTTCCTTATTACATTCAAGTTTACGATAAACAACCTTGATATTACAAGTAGACTTAGCAATGTGATAAATGACAATGATAATAATATTAATATCAATTTTTAGGGTATGGTGTTTATATGGAAAAGAAAAATTAACTGCAATAGTGATAAAGATGACAATCTGTCTCTTGAAAACCAAGTAGAGGATGACTGACCATTTTAAAATTTTTTATGCTATTTCATAATACCGTATATATGATATTTAATTAGATTATATCAATTATATGATAGAAATCTATCATTGACATCAGGTGATAATCAAAAATTTTTTGTTGAATAAATATAACTGTTGCATGGTTGTTTATCAAGATACATAGACCTGTTTAATTTATGCGAATATTTGAATACTGTATAGTAGTTTTACAAGTACAATAATATTATTCAATGTTTGTTAATGGTAGTAAGTAATATCGGAATTTACTTTGTTACGTAAATCTTTTGCAGTTATTAATATTTATTGGAATTATGTTCTATTTTAGTTAAGCATATGATGTACTCATGCGAGAATAGATACCAGAATTCTTGTTTAAATACTTCATGTATGTTAATGTTGTGACCACACACAAATAATTAATAATTGTCACAGTATACAGCATACGTAGAATTAGCATATCGATGTACGAGTATGCGTATGTATACAGTCTGTACCCGTACTCGTACAGAAGGGTATGTGATTAAAATACATGTTTACGATTAAAATTTTAAAAGTTTTTGATCAGACGTATTTTCTCCCAAACTTAAACCATATCATGATCATGATTAGCATCCAATGAAGTTACATTGATAGTAACGGATTTTTTTGCTTGAGATTATCATTTTTATACTTTGTTTCGATGTAACTCATGTTGATTATAATAAATATAGTGCTATTTTGGCATTTTAGATAGTCACATTACTGATGGAGCAAAAGCCAATAATTGGATGGAATCATTTTTGGTTGAATCGACTATGCAAATTTCATAAACATTTTTCTTAAATGTCTTGTGTTGATCAGATAACTGAATATGCATACAGCAATGATACATAATAATAGGAATCCTTGGCAATAAAATAATAAGCCGGCTTGTCGACAAGCATATTTTTTTAAGGTTTGCCGCAAACACAGTAATAAATTATTAATTATTATATGTAGAAAACCTTTCTTTCTCATTAGACGAATTATTGCTAATATCTAAGCTTATCATGAATCTGTAATATATGCCATCTAAACATGAACTGATATGTATGAATACTAATACCTTATTTTAGATAAAACATGGTTATAAATTAAAATATATTACACATGAATATACATTACAATTAATGTGCATACCATGTGTATAGTTCATAAACCTTGTTTTAATTTCCTGTTATAACGCTATAATCTGATATGATCGATTGATATTAATAGCAGGTAACTGTACGACTTTACTTTAGTTAAAGATATATGCACACTTAATAAATCCATGGGTTACATAAAATTCTATTAAGAAAAGTTTCATTTTAAAAATTATTATCCAACCTGTAATGGCGAAGGCTAGACAAAATTTTAATTAAACTTTACGATAAATAATATAGTGGGTGTATAAGGTTATCTATAGCTGCCTAATTATGATATTATGTTATCCTCGCAGCTGGCTTCTGTCAATGTTTTTAAGCAGTCAATCGGATCAATCATTTGATTTGTGGGAAATTCACTCAATACTATACGCGATAATATGATAAACAGGTGATAGATTAATGAAACAATTTCAAGGTTTAAAGTTTAATATTGCTTTTTGAGCAATATTATTTAACCTCGTTTTCTAGACTTACGAACCAATCGAAAATAATTCATTGATGTACAACATCTTTCATAATGACGGATTTTCTTTGAAGTATCAGTACAGCGTTGAACCTCTTGCAATTCTGCAATTGCAGCTTTAAATATTTTCACTAGCTTTTTTCTAAGGTTCACATTATTAGTGTTCAAGCTTTTCTTATGTCGTTCTATTTGATCATTTCGTTCTTGTGTCTGTCTATAAACATTACATGGATAATGACGGTCACCACTCACCATTGCTATGTTACAACATTTTATTTCACGAGGAGAAAAATACCTCCCTCGATTTGTATTTGTCCTAGTTGTTGCTAAACCTGGAGATGATGGCGAGGTAGATTGCTGTTGCCACTGTGTTGTCACAACCATAACTTGATTAGTATTGATGTAATAGTTGTTGTCGTTATTGTTGTCATCATTGTTATTTTGGTGACGATGGCTATTATTACCTTGCGGATGGCGATGATGATCGATATTATTGCTATTAACCATGCTATGATCCTGATTATGATCGGTATTGTTTGAATTTGTCTGGTCTACGGATGGTGGCAAAATTGTACTATTTAATAATAGCTCCTGTGGTATAGTTGAATTTATTGTCGTTCGATGAGTTATCGGTGGATGATTGTCTGAAACTGACGGATTATTTCTATCATTTATTGATAATGGCAACAATGATGATGGAGATATTGCTTTGGCTATAGTTTTATTCCATTTATCCGATACTACAATGTATTAGGAAAAGAATAAAAATTATTAATTTAATATCATTATGCATACATAAGCCTAATCCTGTTGGAGAATAGAAAGTAACATGTTCAATGATTTCAGCTAGCAATTTTTTTGTAATTTATTTTTTTTTATAATTTTATTTGCTTAGTGTTACTTAAAACGAAGGATTTTGAAGCGTGAAGTAATTACAGCACAACTTCACAAGAGCAGAAAAAGGAATTGATAAAAATTTTTTTTATAAAATGGAAAGGTATAAATATTATTTTGAAAAAAAATTACCGATCAGATTACCTGATATATCACAGTTGTATCGCGTATAAATGCAAGTGGGTTGGTGGATTCATATTATTTTTTATTCTATTAGTGCGTGTCTAGAATAATCGATAATTAGTTACAGACATGGGGGATTGCTATAGCAATATGTCCGTAAATTAAGCGTGGGCATGAGTGGATACAGGTAGACTGACAATTAGGAGATTTTGTATTGTATGTCCATAGGTAAGAAGACATCTAAAAAGCAACTGATCAACTAATAATTATGGTCAACAATAGCAGTAGATTGAATTCTACTTTCTTCATCTGAAATTGTCCAATAGATTGGTTTTCATTATATTCAAAAAATTGTTAAATAGGAGCCATCTGCCGATTCTTCTTGTAACCTACGACTTGTAAAATGACTAATATTGTATAATAATGACAATTTTGTGTCATCTTACCAAAACGACAACAATTACAATTTTAGGCAAGGTAGATTACGCTCATTCATTACTATTGGGCCCGTGAATGGACCATATCTTCGTATTCGGACAAAAAATGATCAAAATCATGAGGAAGAGATGTTATTTATTGTTGCTTCCTACTTGATTCTATGACCATCGTGTCAATCAGTTTGCTACACCTTCAAGACGCCCCATGTGATACAAATCAAAAAAATTTATATGCTCTACTCCTTACGTACTAGTGGATAATGACGGCAATATCTTTCACTATTTATTCTTAGCTTCCTGCTTATATCCTTTGCATGACAGTATTCTACTTTTCCAACTTAGACAATTGAACCGAATTCAATCTTTTTTGTATAACAATTATTGACCTTGCATAATGATTCTCTATCGATTACTGTTTGCTATCATCATCATATTTAGACAATCTAACTTACCGCAAACGAGATAATATGAAGAAATCGATCAGCTATAGAAATTCATACAAGTTAAAATTGGTCTAATTAATGCTAGCTTATCATTTATTGCTAGCAACCAAACTATTGGCCCATTGAATTTTAATTAATTATTATGGAAGAAGAGGGGAAAGAAAAAAAATCAATGAATTGACACAATAATGAATCATTCTAGTAGGAGTGGGATAGCAGAAAATTTTTTTAGTTTCAAATGCACTATCCGTTATGATATTGAGACGACAACATCTACGGTTGATCTCAAGATAGTATATCATGATATTCAGAAGGATTTGATACCATGTCAATATCATTATAGAAACGATTACAAGTTGACTATTCAAACATAGGATGATGGAATTTAACTCAATACTATTATAAATTTATTAAAACGACCAGGGGTGAAGTGATGCCCATCTAATAAAAGTTAAAAATCGTATTTTACAGTCGCTCGATAAATAAAAATTTAACCTATTTTACGGTGTATCTAGTTAACTGATTCAATTTAACGAAAGAAAAGTTAAAACTGTATCGATGATGCTATGGATTATTAGTCGAATTGGACTTACTTGGTAGTGCTATTATACCCTGTTGCTTTAATATCATCATCCAATAGGAACTTTGCCAAATAAGTAATGTTAACAAGGCGAAAATGCTATTTCTCATGGCTAGAATTCTTTCTTAAATATGCATATATGACCTACACGTATATATATACTATGCTTACACACGAGTATATATACGTAATATACTTGTATGGTTTTCTTCTTTTTTTGCCTTCGAATAGCAGTCACCAGTAATGCCAATAGTTAAAAATTTTGAAGTAAAATAATTATATTGAATATAATGCACCCCTTTGTAAATCTTGTATTAAAATGATGATAGTAATAGTAGGATAGGCAATGATTCAAACCAAATGATCACGATGTCTTCCTAATTGATGATATAAATGTCATCTAATTTTTCACCTACAATATTAAGAATCAAGCATATCAAAATTTTAAATCGTTCTCATGTGAAGCTAGATCGGGTATTAAATATTTAATAAAATGTGACTTTGGTGCAACTCAAAAGAATTTACTTATCTAATAGACGAGAGTATAAAGAATGTAAATGACTACTATTGAAGAAGAATACTAAGCAAGAACATTATACGAGATTTAACTATGCTGTATCGAAAGTAATATCTTGCTATCTTTATACATGGTTGTAAATCTCTCTCTCAATATATTGATATCTATATATAGCTACTTCGCTTTATAGGTATATGTCTTAATTATACATTGCAAAAAGAAGTTATATATTGTTTGTACAAGATAAAACGAAAAATAAGGATAAATTTAAAAAATTTTATCGAATGTCTATGTAGTCTAACCTAGACCCCAAAATGCGAAATCTTATCCTGGATTTGTTATATTGATAATAATGTCAAAATGCAGAATTGCAGTTACTTTATACGGATTTGGTAATCTATTTGTAGCGTGGGTAGAATAGGTGGGTTATTTTATTAACTTAGACTCAGCAGCATCGAATATTTGTAATAACCTTCATAATTAGTGTTGATATGAGTCCTCTTTGATGTCAGAATGACAGAAATAATATAATACATGGCTGTATGTGGGCTTCTGACTCGTAATTATCTAGCGGAGTCAGCCTACGTACTCCATATTAAGTTATAATAGCCGCGACTACATCAGGTGACAAACAACCGCAGTTATATTCGCTTCCAATACCGTAACTTGCTAGATTGTAGATGGATCAATACCTATTCATCCTTTCGTAAGCTTGCCGAATTAAGTTAACATGCTATCTACGTTAATTACAGTAGCATACGCCTAATACATTGCTTTTTGATGAACAACTTTCAGTATCTAAATTTTCATTTTTACCTTATTTTTCGCCTTTTGTTTGCTAGCATAACCATCGAAATGAAACACAGAAATGTATTGATTAATTGAATTAGGCAATATTTCTATGGGTGAAGTAGTACAAAGGCAAGATTAATCTGGTTTAAACATAGACATGCGCCAATACTATTCCTTTCCTCATTATTATTCATTCCCTTGTTATGGGTTTGTTATTTATTCATATCGGCAAATTACAGCTAACAAATTCTACGTGAATTAGAATTGACTAAAAGTTCCTATTTTATTTTGTTGCTTGCCTAGCGTTACATACTATCATAAAATTATTTATGTATGTTATATAAATCTATCTTTATATAATATACATAGAGATATGTATCATACCTATAATATACGTACGGATGTATAAATAAACGGCAAATGTCGGCTCGGTTTCCTTCTTGTAAACCATGGATCAAGGAACCGTAGGACAAAGATCACAGTAATACAAGCTAAATTATCGAGCTATGGACAAGGAAATCGATACAGTCCTTTACAAAAGTTCATCATTTTTCCTTTCTCTTTTTTAAATCGTAATATAGCTGTAACTATTAGAATTTTTCTTCTTATTATAGAAGTAGTATTCATATTTAATTTTATTGTTTAGTATGATAAATAATATATTTATTATTCATCAGAGTGTTATTATCACCATTGTAGAAGTGTCAAGACAGTGAGGATTGTTTGCGTAATATGAGGTAACGGTAACGTAAAGGTTAATACAAGACAATTTTACAGTTGCAGATATAAGAATGAGTTCAACAATCCATATAGCTCTATTTAATCAATAGGATTAAATATGCGATTTGAATATATCGACCATTATATTATTTTCATTAATGTAATACACCATTTAAGCAATTAATTATAGTATAAACTAAGTATAATCAACTTTTTAATGTTCGCCATACTGCCTTTTATTGTTCTTCATCATTAAGCTCTTCTTTTTATTATCAAGTACCGCTGAAATGATATTAGTACAGGAAAAATATTGGTTACATCATTGTAAGTTATTGCAATATCAATTAATATGGATGAAATAGACTAACAATCTATAATTAATGCCCATGGAAGCATCAACAAGACCGTTATAAATATAATTTTCGTTGATTTAATAAATAGGTAGCAAATAAGTCATACCTTAACGAAATCAGAAGGTGAAGAATCAAGATACTTAGGCCAGTTAACAAATATCAATATAATTCATGCCATTCATCTTTCATTTACGAGATACTCTACGATTACACATCACAGTTAAATATCAATTCATTCATTTTAATATAATTACCTCTCTATATAAATTGGTTATACTTGATTGAATAACTTTAATCCCTGTATATTAATCTTTCGAATTAATGCCAATGATATCAAGACTGTTTATGCTGGTGTATAATAGTATGCAATCATAGAACTAGAGTTGAGTATCGCTGTTGTGTAAGTGGACAACTTCTGCAGTACTGTGTTTGTTCGCCTACAAAATCGTTCATAAAAATCTAGAAGTGCTTTCAAAATTGAAAATTTTTTAGCCGATCTGCTTTTCATTTTAAAGAGACTTTGAAGTATGCACACCAGTTTAGAGTTATAAGCCATTTGATAGTATGAATGGACATCATGTAGTCAACAGTTATCAATACACTTAACAAAAAGAAAATGATTGTACATTATTAATAAAAACTTGAATTGAATATTTTGACATTTATTTTTATTCCAATGAAAATAAAAATTCCACTTATGAAAATCTTAGCAGTTATTATTCTTAATCACAAATAATATAATAAACATCATGGCTAATCATGTGTAATTCACATGATAATTTAAGAGGTAAAATATAAATTATACAAAATATTTATCATCAGTAAGTCCTACCTGCATTACTCAGGTAGAACATTATACGAATAACAACTAAAAATGCAAATAGATAAAACTTCCTATTTACTCCTTTTCAAAAATAATTTCGGCTCCCAATTGTTTTACTTTTATTTATTCGAAAAATGATAGCAATATAAAATTTTTTAACAATTCTTAATAAATTTATTGTACAGTATCAATAGTATCTCAATTTAATAGAATAAATATGATTATGATACGTGTTTACAATCGCGTATTCTTCTCTCGCACCTGCGCCGCTCATAATGGATTATTGAAATCTATTTTCTAATAATACGACTATGATCTAATTGAAAGTCTAGCATCCATATGTAAAGTCATCATTATTTCATTCGATCAAGGGCCAATATTAATTCCTTGCTCTTCAATTAAACGGAAGGATATGGCAGTTAATGTTAACTAAGCACGAAAATACAGATTTTATTTTTATAGTTATTCATATGCATATTTTAAGTTCTCTTTTTCTTTAAGTTATTAAGATGTATTAAAGTTGCAATAATTACTTATTTAGTTGGGCATCCTTCTTAACTTTTGAATAGATATGAAGACAATTAGAATTCGTTGCTAATGCAAAAAGGTGAAGCTCGGGATGTAATTGAATACTAGTAATATATTGACCTAGAGAATGAGTTATGTTATGTGTTACTAAAATTTTTTTGAAACTTATTAAGCTATTATCCCTGTAAATCATAATAATATACAGTACCCTGATACGGTATTTCTGCTAAGCAAGCAGATGTATAGAGGTTCCATAAGTAAATCGTGTTATTTCTAGTGACTGTTGCGATGTGTGTTTGTGATACGCAACATAACGCTACATCAGTTCTAAGAACAAGGATATAAAAACAGAAAATAATATAGTTACGATAGATAAGATAAAAATGATTTATTGATGAAAATGCTGGAACTTTTTTAACAACCTTTGGGTACTTTCGCACTCTTGGAATCCATAGCTTTGTAGCTTCACTATACGATTACTTTTATGATTGAGAGCAAGTAGACAATAATTATGCATCAATGCATCGCTGTCTTTATTCTTTCAAAGAAGAATTATTTGCAGGTACCAGGTACATATGTAAAAATGAGACGAACGAAAATAAAAAAAATCGATCGCTATCAATAATAAATAAATATCTAAGGCAAGAAATAAACAATATCCGAGACTTTAGCAGTTATTATTTATGCTATATTACCTTATCGAAACTGGAACCAATCACTGCGAACAGCCAGTCCTATAATAGTATTAATATAAATGAAAATGTAAGAAATCTCGTACAATATTTCCTAAACTGTTGTTCACATTTTACTTATGCAAACAAAGCATGCATGAATCTGTTTTTAAGCTACTAATTAACCTTTTCGATTACAACTCGAAAACATTTTGCAGCCTCTTTTTCAATAAACGACCCGTCTAGCGCTATTCTCTTTGTGATTTGATAGTTACTCCAATTCCTATTTTTGCAAAAATTATTATAAAGTACTCCTTATAAGAAAAATCCGATATTTTCTACAAAGTAGTTTATTACCATAGGACAATCGTCTTTTCAAATAATCCTAATAACATCAGTTCAGATCCATGCGCTACAACAATAGACGATAACTTTTCTAATATATTGGGTTTTTCGAAATCATTACAAGATATTAAATTCCTGTGTAGAATATAGACAATATAAATTAATTATCTATCAATTTACCGTTAAAAGGAATAAATTTTATATTAGTAATAATATGAAGGTGCTATAACATCAAACTTACTGGCATTTGTCATCAAGACAGTATTTTCTAAAGTAATAATTTTTATCGTTTCCATTCAATATTGCAGTAATAACGTTTTTGTGACCAGGTGGACAATTTACAGATCGATATTCACATTTACACGGGAACCTGGAATTATTTCAATGTATATTAAGAAATAAGATGAACCAGTGCAGTATAATCGCTTCGACTACATTCCTATTGGGATTTTTTCTCTTACTTTGAACAACCGCTACGAAGTTCTAAACTAAAGTCTTCTTTGTCTGTTATTCTATAAATTCTAAATATTCATATTCAAATAGTTATATCACCGTTACAAGATTACAAAAAAAATTTGCTATCAACGCGTGATAATTGTACAATATGCGTAATAGTCTTGACAGGCTGTACTATGTTTACTTACCTATTATGAGATGCCCGAAATTTACCAGTAACTGAAATACAGATTCCGGTGTCCGTTGAGAGAAAGTTAACATCGCTAAATTTTTCCATCTAAATATTTAAGGATAATCAAAATATAACGTTAATTTGTCCATCATTTTTATTGTTTTATATTAAATCCAATAGTTTGATATACGTTTTTATCGCATGTGAGACATTTTACGAAATTCCATTCAGAAAAATCGTCCTTTGATAATGTCCATATAGTGATTATTCGGTCGGAACAAGTAGCTATCTTAATAGAGTCATTACAATTGCCATTGTTACTTGAAAAAGCGATCGATTTGACTGGTTCTTTAACCTTAAGGTCGTTAGAAATTAAGATTTAGCATTAATATTAATAAATTCTAATTCATTATTTAGTTGGTAATAATATTGTTCGCCCATTTACCTGTAAACATGCTTGTAATTGAAATTCATACAACGTTGTACTACTTTTCTCTATGTCATCAACGTCTGCGCAGCTATTGATAGTCCAATTAAGTGATTTTATTTTGGTATCTACAGATTGTTGTCTTTTATTTCCAGTACTTAAGGCATGAGAGTTGTCGCTATTTATGCTAGCATTGTTATCGCATTTATATGATGGGGTTGCTTTTGCCTCCAACATCAATAAACTATCATCTTCAACAGTTTCCATACCATTTCCTTGTAGATTACTAACCAAATCGATATCATGACCTGTTAATTGACTATCATTTTCAATATGACCGTCATGATCTTCAATTTGGGTTAATGCTTGATTATCGTCATCATCGTTATCAAACATTTGTAGTGTAGGTAAGAACAAAGCGGTATCCTGACTGGCTATCATATCGTCGGGACATGTTACTGGATTATGTTTGGATATATTTCCGGTTTTATCATTATTCTCGCTAATACAGCAATCAGTTGAATTAGGAGATTGCTTGATAGATTGCTTATGCTTATTTATGTAATCCTATTGCGAAAATACGTAAAATAGAAATTATCAAAAATTACATTGTTAAAATATTGCATGTTTGAAAATTGTGCTTTCCTAAGAAAATAAAATTTTATTAATTGAAGTAAGCACAATAATCTTTATTTTACTTATCTATTACGTAATTCATAGCAATTATATAGACTAGATACACGTGTACTTAACTACGTATACAAATATATAGGTTACCTTGTAAAGTTAAACGATAATTAAATTACTAATTAAAATATACGTAAGTTAGAGACGGATTGACGTAATTAATTATACCTGATAATAACTGGTCAGCTTCTGTAATTGCTTTTCATGTTTAGCTATTCTTCTAGCGAGCTATGTACCATATGCATCAGAAATAATAGTTGATATCAATCTCTCATTAAATGAGGTACATATTACTGTATTGCCTTTCAAACAAACGTACTTTTATTCTATTCTATAGTACTGTATATTATAATGAATCAATCATACTGTCTGGTAGATAGTAAAACTGGCTATTATCTCATCTTAGCATATGATATTTCTTCTATTTTTCCATTAATATTACATATTATGCAACTTATTGATCAATAACTAAATTACCCGTTTCGATAGAGTTACAACATATTTTTAGACGTTGTGTTGTAGTCTCATTTTTTTATCTATTACTAAATTACCGGTTTCGATAGAGTTACAACATATTTTTAGACGTTGTGTTGTAGTCTTATTTTTTTATCTATTGAATAATATCGAAATGGTTTAACTTAAGCTAATTGTGCATCAGTGAAAATGGGAATACTTCAGTGTTTTAATCCATGAACGTATGCAGTAGGCAGAATTATTTATATTTTATTTTATTTTATATTGCGTCAGTAAGTATTCGCTGATGACGCACTACGCTATACCTGAATGCTAAGTGAACGACAAGCTATCTTAATAAAGAAAATAAGGATAATGGAATTGATTAGACTTTAATCTACGATAGTAATCATGATGTAGCGCTACCGTGAAGGGGATATCATCAACGTAACAGGACTTGTAATGATATAAATACTGTAATTATGTTCCGGCAGTAGTCATAGCGTTCTACAGTAGAGCACAAGTTAGCAAAGTCCAATCGACTAAGAAATAGATTTGTTCGCTCAACCAGTATTGGGTTATGCGTTTTTATTACCGGATTGTCTTGTCAATTTATCATGTTTTATAGTATATGTGCATATATTTGAGAACTTCTGTTGCTTATGAGTGCTTGAAAAATTTGCCAGGCATGACCGATCATCAATTAATCATTTATATTAGTCAATAACATAACGTAATCGTCAGTATTCAAATCGTATTAACAAAGAATAAAATATTTATCGATGCATAATGATCGCAGCGATATTATGCTGTCTACTGTACGTGCGTCACTGTACTTCTCTATTGCTAATCTGGTTGACCCGTAGACGATCCAATATAATAAAGAGTAGACAAGGTCAACATTTTTAGCTACTGTATATTAGTATAAAATAGATTGTGCTGATTGTGGGTAAAAATTTGAAGATTGCAGTTCGTAGTATCATAATAATATGATTAATATTATGCTACAGCAATGAAAATTTATGACAGTCATTGGATCGATTGAGCGGCTATAGAAATTTCTATTCATACTGTGTCAAGTCAGTCAAGTTAGGGTTATCAAGAAGAGTAAATGTGTGTCTACTTGGTTGCATAGAATAAAGATTGAATATGTCTTGTACTGTATAACCTTTGCAGGCACCATTTAGTTCTTTACAATGAGAATTGCGCAATTCTGAATGATATTTATAACTTGATCCGGGTAATAGAAGTCAAACTACTACAGAAATTCGGTCATTTATGAATAATTAGGCTGTCACAGCGAAACAGTAATGGAGTCAATAAACAATTTTGCAATGATAGCGCTGATATCAGCAAATAGTATGCAACTAATGGATAAAGAGAGGCTACAAGATTACAACATCTGCTTGAGCCAGAATTACCACAACATTGTGGGATGTAGAACGATTAATTTATCAGATCTACTGTACTGTTGTCTACCTTTTCTTGAAATCCTTTTCCCTTGTTCATATTGAAATCGATATTCACTGTCAGATAAAAATGGCAGAGAAAATTGACAATCGCCTCGATTTTCAGATCTTAGACCCAGTGATTTTTCCACTTTTAAATTACAACTCGATTGACACAAGCATGACGCCAATGAAAGGGCATCTTTCAGCTCTCTTGAACTAACTTTACTGTATTAAGCCATGCAATAGTCGGCCTTGTCGAACTTGGCTATCTTCATCTTCAAACTTTTCCACTTAATCAATCAACAACGACCTTTTACATCAAAGTAATTCAGGATTCAATGGCTTCCAAGCGTAATAGAAAGAGGAGAAAATACTTGAAGGTCTATGTTAATATTTTGAAGCAGCTCGTTTACCTCAATTGAATTTTGTTCGTCACTGAAACGTCAGGCGTTGCAACGACACGTTGTGCAGGTCGTGTTTGAGCACTATACTGAAGCGACACAAGATTGCCGCCGGCCAGCTCTAAATATCTTCTAACCAAACTACTGTTCGCTATCTTTATCTTTAAACTTTTCCACTTAATCAATCAACAACGACCTTTTACATCAAAGTAATGCAGGATTCAATGGCTTCCAAGCGTAATAGAAAGAGGAGAAAATACTTGAAGGTCTATGTTAATATTTTGAAAGCAGCTCGTTTACCTCAATTGAATTTTGTTCGTCACTGAAACGTCAGGCGTTGCAACGACACGTTGTGCAGGTCGTGTTTGAGCACTGTACTGAAGCGACACAAGATTGCCGCCGGCCAGCTCTAAATATCTTCTAACCAAACTACTGTTCGCTATCTTTATCTTTAAACTTTTCCACTTAATCAATCAACAACGACCTTTTACATCAAAGTAATTGCAGGATTCAATGGCTTCCAAGCGTAATAGAAAGAGGAGAAAATACTTGAAGGTCTATGTTAATAATATTTTGAAGCAGCTCGTTTACCTCAATTGAATTTTGTTCGTCAGTGAAACGTCAGGCGTTGCAACGACACGTTGTGCAGGTCGTGTTTGAGCACTGTACTGAAGCGACACACGATTGCCGGCCAGCTCTAAATATCTTCTTACTAAACTACTGTTCGAGTGTACGTGTTTAAGCAGTTTCCACAACTTCAAAGATATCTCGCCGCCTTGGAAGTGAGTTACCGCGCTTACGGTACATTTAAAAAACTGGACTGTACCGTATCGTCCGAGGTCCGTCAGTCATGGGTCTGTGTTTCCAAATCTGTCATACGGTACAGAAGAGTATCGCCAATGTTGAAAATTTTCAAAATTCGCAAAAAGTCCCTGACTAAATCCTCCTTGACCACATCCAAAAATGACACTAATTCACCTAATGCTGCTCAGCCTATATTGATATACATCATGAATGGATTAATTAATTCTATTTGTGTATGAATTGAGACGGAGATTATTTGGAGTGAAACAGGAGGCTTTAGTACAAATAGTCCCTGGTCGGACGTTTTAAGGAGATCTTGCTTCTGCGTCGCTTGAATTCGACTATTATGTATTCTGATCGGGGACTTTCATATTAATTCCTGTAACAAATACACCACATAACATAGGTATTGCAATTTTGATAGTGACTGCAAATAAAATAAAACCTATCTATCGTGACTACCTGTGTAGAAAATACGGTACAATACCAATGCAGAAGCAAAGCATGTCAGAGAAAAATGATCGTCACTGACTCTCTGCTCTAGTCATGGACTCCATCGTAATAGTCGAGTACATGCAACAGGATTAACAGAAATACCACATTTTGCAGCCCCTATCCTCAATCTTGTTTGGTAGCACTAAATAAAATTCTTAGCATCGTATACTCTTCCCTCAAACCTATTCACTCAATATTTTCATTCCTATATCAGCCTTAATATTTTCTCATCCAAAATCACATTCAGCGAAAACTTGAAAGAAGAATCTTGCATTTTCCCTTAACACCATAGCAAGTTTTCATAGCTTTCAAGTAATACTACAAGACATATATCTTCATATACCAGTAGTAATACTCTTAAAAGTAACAATATAAAAGTAGTGTGATTTACTATACCAGTACAATGCCCATTGAGCGAAAAAATACGTATTGATGTCTGCATAATCATCATGAAAGCTCAAAAAAGTCTAGAAGCTACTGTAATAAAAGTAATTATCGGATAAAAAATAAAAAACCTATAAATTGCACAAGTGCCACAAGTTTATGGATGTATTCAAGGGTATCCAAGCTTAATCCGTTACTGTGTTAAAATAAATTTGTGCGTGTACGTGTGTTTGATGTACACTGTCTACTCTGTCAAACTAGCACAGTATAGTTTTCATACTTTGAATCTAGCATTGATCAGTAACAAAATAAAATTAATCTATTTTAATCAAAGGGGCTAACCGTTCCTAGAACGGTCTTGGGGCTAGTATACTGTAGTATTACAGTATTATAATAAAGATTAAGAAATCAATACCTAATAATGTCATTTGTGATAACCTGCGAAAATTTTATACGATACATCCCGAGCCCGTATGTCGATAATGATGACGATAAACGTAATTTTCAAGATTATATTGATTACTCTGGGATACCTCAATGGTTGCAGGTTAGGAGCAATTAAAAAATAACCCAGAAATATCAAGACAATATCCAAATGTATATATAGTATACGTAGAAAACCAGTCGTTTATATCCTTCCGTCATGGACAAAACATGCGTGTATGAGACGTGCTACATTACTATACTGTATATAAATATGAATTATATGAAACGTGATCATTAAAGTTAGAAATTACGCTTGAACTTAATTCATAATCTACGTGCAATTTTTAAGGTGATTTATTTACATGTCCTCATCCGGGACTTACGCAGTCGGTAATGACTTTAACCTACTGTATGTTTAGGTATCAGTGTAAATAAAGCAGAGGCTGTGCCTAAAATATACTGCGTAAGCCGTTCCTTATTGGATAATGTTGCAATATTGTATAAAATTGATAATGTTTATTTATTCTTCCTTTAATATAACATTAAGTTTACGAGTAAATATAAATCGTTCGATACATATTAAGATTTCTCCCCTAGCATAGGAACGTAATATTACATATAGAATTAAGCATTACAATAGCGTGTTACCTATCGCTATGATTTTTTATTGTTAGCTTAATGCAATAGTTAACGCTGGAATAATTCCACTGCTTTCACGACAGTATTTTACATAGTCTATTGCAGACTTTCGTAGAGATATCAAATGGATCCTATCGATGAGGTAAGGTATAAGAGATTGGTTAGCATTGATTTTCGTCTTTTAATGTATCTATTTTGCTTTCCAATTTTACTGTATACTGTATAGTGGCTTAAGATCCGTGGCCAAACTATCATAAACAGATACTTATTCTTGCTAAATCTTCAATTTACATTTCGCATTCGTATAATATCGTTGCAGCTAATTGCGTTCGTCTTGCATATGCTATCTGTTATTTTTATGTTAAAACAGCATGTTCAATGTAAAGTGAAGAGAGCAAAATAATTGCGTTAAATGAAAAACTTTGTTATAATTGGAATGCTAGTAGTTAATAACTAATTGTAACCTGCGATTGATGCAGATAGTTAATTTAATTAGATCGTTCGATCAAATTTTTAATGCAACTTAGTGTTGTATCGTACAGTAGTGTCCATTTCTATTTAATAGTGAGTTACCATAAAGTTATTAATAATTCGAACTTGCACGCGTAATCGATTGTAGATATTCATTGGATAGACTAATTATACAATATCGTATCGATATTTTTACCCTTGCTAACAATAATTAGTAAGGGAGATCAAGATACTTCTTTCTGTTGATCAAAAATGTTGCACCTATTAATCTATTATTCACCTGCATAGAAATAAGATTCCAAATGCAAGCGATCATTTATTAACCAAGATTATCAGTTTATTTGATCCTCCATAAACTTTCATATACTTTACTGTAGGTATGTAATTACGCCCACTAGCTCGTTATATTAGCATGACTAGTGAACAGTATCAATTACAATAAGAGATTAAAAGTCGTAAGGAGTTGAAAAATTTTTCAAAGCACAATCGAGACTATAACATTTACCGTACTCCAAATCTATTGCTAAAACAAGCGTAAAATATCAATAATAATCATTACGATTCAATATGCGATATCGACAATTACATTTTGGAAAATTAAATCTATCTTCTTTTTGCTGTCAGACGCAATAGGACTTTTGTAGACAAGGGTAGTTACTAATTTTTATATTTTTCGATGTTTAAAATCTTATGGGCTTCGAATAACCATGGTAAACCAAGTCTGTGCTATCACCTGTAGAAGCTAAGCTAACTACATGCGCCCTATGTAAGGAAAAACTGACAACTAGCGATGACAAATTGCCACGCTTAATGCTTTGTTGCCATGTATTCTGCAACGAGTGCATTGAGAAACATGTCCGCATTAAAGAATCATCAGTTATAACTTGTCCTCTAATGTGTAAAGCATCTATACTGGCAATACAGAATGTTAAAGATGTTAAAGTTCATAATTCTCTTTTAGAATTAATAAAAAATGATCATTTCCACAGCAAGTTCAGAAAGGTTAGATATATCTTTATACAGTTGTTTCTACTCATAAATAACAGTTTCTATATAGATAAATATCATATCTTACGCTCTTAGGTTATTTAAAAATTTAGGTGAGCCAATTATGCGCATTAAGGAATATGTTCTGTGATGTGAATACTATTGTGTTTTCCTTGCCTATTTGATATTTTAGTAACATAATTATTGTTACTATTAAAATATGGCAGACTGGTGTTGCAGATAAAGGTATGAATACGGCAGTCAAGCAATGTAAAGTGGAGCTATTTGATACGTTAGCCAAAGTAAAGAGAGTATGTAATCAAATAGATGATAAAATGGGGAAACACGCTTACTATGTGGCTAAAATGACTGCTAATGCTTCAGACACGCGACGACAATTAACAGCCCATTTCACGAAAGGTTATGCAAGTGTATCTACTGTAACACGTTTGATTTTAATTTTAATTGCTGGATGATTAATAGAGTATGCCTAAAGTATACGAGAGGTTTCAACTGTAACCTTTTTTATTCGCAGCGCGCAAAGCAATCGTTGATGCCTTAGAAAAACGTTTAGATGCACTTTTAGCTCAAGTTGAAGCCCAGGAACATCGACATATCAAACCATTCTTAAATCAACAGGAGAACTTAGCAACACAATTAGCTTCTGGAATCGTACTTATGGAAGAAGGTACGTGCAATATATGATATGTTTAATTACAGCATTAAGCTTATACCGCTACCATGCGTATATATATATACATATTGGCTGGTGCATCTATAGGATAGTTGATCGTAATCTTGGCATTTCGATTGCACGAAAAATTTGTCTTATTCTCAAATAAGTACATTAATAATGTAACTAGTCTAATAGTTAATAAAAAATAATAGATATATGATGTAAGAATATATTACGTCGAAGCTTTAGCGAGATACATGATAAATTCTTTAAATATTATTTATGCTTTGTTGCTGTATGCATATGTACAGTTTGTATATCACTACTTAACAGAAAATAATTTTAGAAAATAGGTTGAGACCGTTGCTTGTTATAGTAACATGGATATACTATTAACAAACTTCTAGGTAAGCTATTACTTAAAAGTAAAGATGCTGAAGTTCTTAACAATAAAGCCACCCTCAAACAGAAAAATTTAAAATTTTTAGAACAGAGGTTTGCAACCGTAATATAATATGTAGACTTGAATCTTTTAAAATTAAATCCTGCGTTATCAGTTACTATTATTACGTAAATGCAGTGTGAAATCTTGCGAGATTTAACCAAATTAACTGGGTCTTACTCTTTGCTCTTAGTGGTAATAGCTTGAATGAGCAAAGTGGTCAACTGCGTTCAATATTGGTCAATTTGAATGATAGATATCTAAATTCAATTTTAGATGCAATTCAGTCCCACTGTTTTGTATCAGAAATTCCAGTCATTGTTAAAATGGTAGAAAGGCCTGGAGCTTTTTATATTGAATGGTCTGAGGTGAGAGTATTTTCTATAGAACTAAGGCTTTAATAACTAGATGAATTTTTAGTAGATTGCTATATGATATTTTAGATAAGATATAGTATGCCTTTTAAACTTTTTCAATTGGCTAATCTAAACAATTTTATGGCAGTTTTATATATTTTTATGCTTCTATACTTAATATAGCACAACGATGATACCATAGATACCAATTCGCAATCTGACAAAGAATATCAGTTACAAATCTATGAAGGTGATATCTATGAAGAAACACCGGGTAAAGTTAAATACGAAACAGTATATTCGGGAAGGCCGAACTATTTCGTCGTTAGGGATTTACTTTCGACAACGACGTACAGTTTTCGCGTGCGTTCACGACCTTCCCCTTTTTCTGATTGGGGAATGTGGAGCGAGCCTAAAACAGGTCGTACAGCCATTCCGTCACACAGTAAGTTTGGTCTAAATATTCGATATTCTATATCAGTTATTTTATTACTGTAAAAATATTTACACGTATTGTTAGTTTTAGGAACGGCACTATTTTTATAAGAGATGATTAAGAACTTATAATACGTAGTTTAGTTCAGTTTAGTTCCTGGTTGGATATGATATCCTTCTATGTGCATGATCTGTTGACGCTAGACTTGACGCTTTTTAAGGGTTAAATTATCTGTTTACAATAGTGTATTAAATCTTAAATAGTAGAGTATACAGCTGGTTTATCCTGCAAGAATTATTAACTTTTGAGCATCGTTTTTCTGATACAATTTGTGAAAGAATGGGCGTTGGAAAATTTTCGTAGCGATCCCGATGCAAAGATGGAATATGAAATTAGCAGTGAAGGCCGAACAGCAACGCGAATTTCTAGCGAAGTTGCCACAATTTTACGCTCTAGTGGCACTTGTTATATTTTAGGTGAAACAATCACGCTAATTGTTAGTGGGACCGGTAAGTCAGAATCAAGTGATGCTATTGGACTTGCTAATAATCGAGTGGACTTCGTGCAACGGAACCTTAGACAGCCAGGTGCTATCTACATCAGCAGCTCTGGCTTAATTTACAAAGATGGGAACGCGTTAAAGAATAAATTGCCACCTTTACGACGTGGCAATGTTATTAGCATATGTGCACAAGAAATTATGCCAAAGAGACTAAGAGTTTCGTTTACAATCGGCGAGAGACAGATTACAATCGAGTGGTACTTGCCTGAGCCTGAAATAAAATTGTACTTTGCTATTTGTTTTCGTCATGTTGGTTGGTCTGTAACTGTTGATTAAGATGAAATCTTGTAATTAATAATTGCTATTCAATGGAAATTAAAGTTTTATTATATGCACGGCGTAAATTGATCTACAGCATTTACTAAAAGGTCATAAATATTTTATAAAATATTTTACTTTACTTTTTAACGATTGACAAATAGCAGGAACAAATAAAATTGATTCATAGTACAATATTATTAATTGATGAGGTAGGCGATTAATACTGCAGTAGTCTACTGAAGGGGCATTATAGTTTCAAATATAAGTGTATTACTAATTAGATTGAAAAAGAGTAATTTTAGGTATGATGCTTTGCCGAAAGTATAAAATAACTGAAAAGAGATTTTAAATCGAAATTTTATTTGCAATAGGGTAATAAATTCGTTTTGTAGATTATATTTAATTTGGATTGACGGTATTACACCGATCAGTTCTTAACAGTTTATCATAGGGTGAATAGCGGAAGTTGTACCGGTAGTCTGGATCGGTTTCGATAAATATTTCGAGATACACAAATATTAAAATTTAATTCAAATTCGTTAGCTTGGTAATTAAGTCTTTGACGCACTTCCGTACTGCGGTTTCAACTGATCAGACGCTACGTATTGTAACTTATTGTTTTCAATAATATAACAGTTGATGTTTGAACACATTTATATCGTATTATGAAGTTTCAAAATTACTACGAAAACGATACCACTGCCACCCTAAGCCGATTCTAATTGTCAGTGAGACAGTACTGTAAAACAAACACAACTTACTAGTCGATATAACGTTATTGATAGCATGCCCGCTACATAAAGCATAAAATACTATCAGTAGTTTTAAGTCAAAAACTAGCAGGAACTAGCTTTTAGTATAACACATTACCATACGCTAAACTGTAGCCTATAGTATACTCAATCTTGGACAAGCATTTTATCCAGAACAACCACGGCATCCACAATGCACACATTCGATAACACGATCCTAAAGCAAGGATAAGTGAATGATTAAAAGGGATTTCAAATCCTTTATTGATTGTTATATAACTGCATCTAAGAACTAACCTCCTCTAATTTAGATTTGGGCACACGACAGATACATGAAGTTCCAAAATTGGTATCCCTGGTTTGAATGCATCTTAGGCAACATAAATTCTCGTAACCGTTCTTTTTCCACTTTGCAATGAGGTTTTTATCTGCGATACTTTCTTTTAAACAATATTCATATAGTTCTGTAAGGAATGCAAGAATTACAGGTATTAATCAAGTTGTAATGCGGCAGTTGTTGAATGTCCTCGAATATATATCATAAGGACCAATAAAAGTGCGTATTGAAGGAAATGGAATTATAAACTCAGCTACGATTACTGCAGTATCAGTTATCGAGACCAGAACAAATTGAGTAAAATAGAAAGGAAGATATTTTCAAGATTACGCTTGAAGCATTAGTAAATCATAAGCCCGATTATGATTATTACTATAATTAGAAGCTACAATAGGGAAATTTTTTCAATCCTATAGTAGCCGTACACTACTATCGCTACAGTTACGTCTATTACACACTGTCTTCGAGTAAAATCATGACCATACCTTTACTGATAGCCTTTCTCTTGTAGTACAGATCGTAAATATACCTAGATCGTTGATGATGGACCCTATTGCATGACATGAAGGGGTATATAGCATTAGTTTCATTATGATCAGTAATACTAAGTGGGAGAGTTAGATGTTATAAGGCAACAATTATGGTACAGTTGGAGTTTTCATAGGTAGTAAATGCTAAATATTTGTTTCAATGTTGTTCTCAGTACCTAAAGATGGGCCAAAGGCATTCTACCTTTCTCTTTCCTTCGTGAGGGTCAACTTCAGCTGTAAGAATTTTTAATCGTCATTAATAACAGGATTAGACATGAATTACATTATTCCTTTGAGTATATTGATGATGATACACAAACTCGTATAATAGTAGGTTATTTAAGATATTACACGTATTGCAGCTCATTAATTAATTAATACTGTTCAAAGTCCATAGCGAGATTAATAACGTTCATGAACACTTATTGATCTGTTTTCGCACTGCTTTACGCAGATGGCATAATTAGACGTTGTATGAAGGTTTCCACAATGCTATGGCAAATAATATTGCTTTCAGCTAAGTTTTGTTGCTATTATCATCATTATTCCAATTGTATCAGCTACATTACAAACTGATAATATCTTGTTACTAGATTTGAGTAAAATACTGTATTTGGATGTTGAATCTGTTAAGAGCTTGCTATTGCGTAGCAAGCTAATTTACAGGTATCAAGGTTGTTCATGTTGTACAAGACAGGACATGACTGTATTTTGTAACCGTCATTTTATACCACGGTTAAAGTCAATTCATAATACTGTCAATACATATAAAAGGCTTCATCAATCTCGTTACCTTCGCGCATTTTAGCATCTAATTCCTCTAGTGTTGGTTCGATCAATTCGTAACCTTCTGGAGGAGGCTTTTTGCTACGTTTTATCTTCCCCATGTCGGCAATAAAGTTTGCAAGAAGAAGTTGAACTGAATGATGACGAAGTGATCTTTTACCGCAAGCGATTTTCAGTTAGTAATGTGGCTATGCGTCAGTTAGTATGGGTATCAACGGTATCATGCAGTACTTTGCTACCAGTACAGTACAGTACTAATAAAATACTGCAAAAAGAGGCGAGACATCTCAAAATACAACGCATCACGCATGACTGTTTCTTGTTTTTATGGACTACTGGTCATTTTGAGTAGGCCTGTATAGATCATAAAGGTATTGAACCGAACCGAACCGTACCGTACCTTTCTCAGGTCTAGAAGGCCTTGCTTGTACACTGTACAATGTACAGTACCTACAGTACTGTACAGTACAGTGTGGACGGGCTAATTTCTATGATTTTGGTGCAAACAGATGGATTAAATTTTTTTTTTTTTTTTGACAAATTTTATATCAGTCTATAGAAAAAGAGTTAATTTACACGAATCTGTCATCAAAATTTACGTACGACGTTTACTTTCATCGTAATTATTAATTAAAGTACGCGAGACGCTACAGTACAAAGTAAAAATGAAGGTTTTGTAACCCTGTACAATATTATACTGTACTGTACTGTACAGTACAATCAATTTCATTTACAGTACAGTGTACCGTACTCAAGAATGGACAGTTGGACTGTTGGACTGTTTCAGTTGGAGACGTTTCAGCAAGGAATCCGGACTTTTATTGGTAGTTTATAGTTTGTACCACTGCGTATTGCGTAATGAGTGAGTGATTCAACGGATTGAGTATGAGTGATACATCCAAAGCCGGAAACTATGAGTCCATGACATCAGTTTTCAACAGCCCTAATGCGGATAATGCGTATGGTACTATATACTGTCTGCGATTGACATCCAAATTAGCTGGTATTAGCCTGCTAAGTTGCAGTATGGTACCGCATACTGTACTCTACGCTTTCATAGGTAAAAATGGTACGTACCAGTATCAGTACTAAACAGTCTCATTGTTAGTCAGTTATGGACAACTAGTCCATCAAGCCCATGCCCCTACAGTGTACAGTATGGAGTGTGCTGTGCATAGCGTACTGTACACTGTAAGTACCTACAGTACTGTACAGTACAGTATGAGTGTACCGTACAGTGTACCTACTGTACAGTACTGCAAAAACGCGATTATCCATTGTGTGGTAGAGGGGGGTCAGAGCAATTGCTTCCACGTGTAGAAATCGAGGCTTTTAGTTCACTGTGACCAGCGTATCAAGTTCTTTTGCATTCGCCATCTTGATAGAAATTCCGGTCCTAAGGACTCAGTGGCGATCATGGTTAAGCGTGTATATTCCAAAACTTACACCACTCCTAGGCGTCCATTTGAAAAATCAAGGTTAGATCAGGAGTTAAAATTAATCGGAGAATACGGATTACGTAACAAGCGAGAAGTATGGCGTGTTAAATATACACTTGCAAAAATTCGTAAAGCTGCCCGTACCTTGCTTACCCTGGACGATAAAGATTCCAAACGATTGTTCGAGGGTAATGCATTACTTCGTCGATTGGTAAGAATAGGTGTACTAGATGAAAGTAAAATGAAGCTCGATTACGTGTTGGGTCTTCGTATTGAAGATTTCTTGGAAAGACGCCTTCAAACACAAGTCTTTAAATTGGGATTAGCAAAAAGCATTCATCATGCTCGAGTTTTAATCCGTCAACGTCATATCAGGTACAGTCAAATTGGAGAAAAGGCGTGTAGCAAGCGCGTTGGCTTTTGCCGCGTAGAGTAGAGTAATCTATCAATTCTACAGCGCTATGACCTTTCACACTGTTCTACTTTTAACAATTTAACCCTCAAAGATGTACTAAAAATGTCGCGTTAAGAGAATAAGCCTCATTGAATATGTTGTATATTCTAAAGTATAAGTACAATCCCGTAATCGTAGTTAAAATGTCCTACCTGTCTGGGTAGAGGTTGTTGGAAAAATGAAAAGAACTCGATAGTGATGTCTTTAAAGTAGTGGAAAAGACTTAACGTAACTTTAAAGTATAGTTGACTACTGTAATTTATTTATATTAGAAGTAGTCTACGACTACTGTAGATTGTGGCCGAAGTAAATGGATATTCGACTGCAATTCTAGGCTTAGCTATTAATTGCTTACTGTTATTGATCATTTACGGTACTCGTATGACTAGGTGTTGTAAATTACGAAAGACATCGTGTATAGCAACTAAAAAAAGTTACATCGGGCTAAACTTACAAATTGATATCACACTAAAGCAAATAGGAGAATACTTTAGCGGTATTCAGTAACAATCATCACCCCATGACTAGTAGTGTTTGTAGCTATCAGAAGATACAGTATCATCTATACCAAGCTATATTACTGAGGTTGTTGATAGGATAAGCGTAGTAGTAGTCTGTGAAAGGTATTACATTGATGATTACGGCTATGATTGATCACTTTAGCAAATCTTTTTTGGAGTTTAAAATTCCTATACTAAATTTGCTCTTATCCTTCTGTATTAGGGTTCGCAAACAAGTTGTAAATGTTCCTTCTTTTGTTGTACGTTTGGATTCGCAAAAACATATTGATTTCTCGTTGAGTTCTCCCTTCGGAGGTGGTCGAGCTGGTCGTGTGAAGAGAAAGAATATGAAGAAGGGTAGCAAGACTGATGATGCTGAGGAAGATGAAGAAGAGGAAGATAACGAATAGGTGAGACTAAAATAGTGTGTAGTTGTCGATATTTAAGACTAAAGGCTATTATTGATGGTTTAATATCTGTACTTATAGAAGCTAGTATTATATCTTTTTTTGTATTTAGCTTACCATACGTACAAGTGAAAGTACAGCAGTACGCTAATCTACCGACTCTATACCACGGTTGTACTAATTTTGTGATTGCTTTGTTTTTCATATTTATATGACTCCCGTCGGCCAATGGTGCTTTGTAGATCTATTGAATTGCTGTAGCAATTTAAAGAAAATGTGAAATAAATCTTTTCTTGTAATTTTACGTATCATATACCTATTAGCGTGTTGATTAATGTGTAAAATTGGTGCATGCAATAATGTTAATCCCATATTGAGATAAAGATCATTTATATTTGGCTACTATTGTAATCATTATTGGAAGGGGTTGAATATTACTTGCATGATATCAGTTAGAAGCTAGAATTGAGGCTATCGATAGCTGCTCAGCCTGATGACATTTTCTAAACGTTGGCTCCTATTCGTGTTAAAAAGTTAACGCCTAACCCTCTTTTTATTGGGTAGGTTGGATACGTGCATTGGATAATGATAGCGCCTAGTGATTGTTGGAGTAAATACCTTTAGAAATAAATGGCATTTGTATAAACTCGTACAATACGAGTATATAGACCGTAATTGCACACCACTCGTTCTAATCTACAATAGTGTAATGGCTAAAAAAATAACTGACTCTGTTATGAAACAAAATTTCAAAATTGATAAGAGATCGTAGAGGACAGAAAGCATATTTTATGCAGTCCTGCATAAAAAGAAAAGTAATTTATGGACGGAGATCATAAAACCAATGAAAAAGAATTTATTTTGGTGATGTCATAAGCATGAAATGATGGGTACATGTCATACGATGCTAATACCTGTGAAGTTTTCTGGATTTAGAATATCATCCCGTATGGGTAAATGAGACGACACCGAATAGAAGTTTTGAAAAGAATTTGTACGACAAATGCAATATTTCGTAATAATTGCTTAAGAATTATTGCAGCCTTAGTAGATAATTTAGAGAAGTAGTAGTTTTAGTTACAGTATACTTTCGTAGAGATGAATGCCGGACAAAGTATAAGTTACAACAGAATAATGTGATTAGAGGTTCGAGTCATATCTGTCTGTACACTACAAATACTTTAATAAAGAAATAGTTACAGTTATTTCAGCTACAATCTTAGCATTACTTGATTTTGTAATCATGTAACATGATTACTGTTAATGATACAATAGCGGAAATAATCTAATTTTGATCTCTGTACTATCTATCGGTAAATGAATCTCAATGAGGAACTATCCTATTTTGAAAAAAAGGATTTAGAACATGTTTCAATCACTCCGACACCTTTACAAGCTTCAAACTTGATAATTTCAAATGAGTATACAGATCATTGACATAATACTTTAGGGCATTCATGAATGCACCATAGATATACAATAAGACTATTTTAAGTAAAAATGTTAGGAAGGGTACACGACTCCAAAGAGCTTCATTAATTGGATCCTAAGGTAATTATCACCTCAGCTTTCCTTGTTTGGGACACTGTTAATATAAATAAAAATAATAAAAGTATTTTATGATAATGTGAGAAAGAAAAAATCATGAGTAGACGTTAAATTAGGTAGTTCGCGTTACACGAGAAGATATTTACCCTATTTGCGAAGTGACCTCTATCTCCACACTAAAGATACAAAATCGCAATATTAGTACAGCCTAATCTAAAGTGAGATTTCATGCATTTATACAGATCTATACGTTACACACTATGGACAAAGTTGAAAATTTACAGTTTTCAATACCTTGAAACAGATAACTTGATCCATAGGGCGCTTTTGTTGTTGTTGATTTTGGTCGTGAGATATGCCAATGCTGTTACCATTATCATTGGTTAGGCTATTCTGTGTGACAATAAACCAAAGTTTAGGAACTAGAAGAGCAATACCAATAACATACGATATTATTTTAGATTTGATTGATATTTTACTCACTTCCTTTTGAATAGAGATAAGCTGATTAGGACAAGCGGAGGCTTTATGTCCATACTCTCCACAATTATGACAAACTACTACGCTAGGTTTACGTTTAGATTCAGAATGAATATCGATTTCTCTCGTAGGTAGTTCAAACCTTAAGCTGTACAACAATAAAAGGTCAGGATGATGATCAATTTGCAAAGCATATCAATTATGCTGAGGTATCTTATATTCAATTGCGTCAGCTTACAATAAAATCAATTTGCTACTTTAAATGGAGAATAAAAAACATGAAAGAACTCCAAAATTTAAACCAGTGGCCTTGTACTAGAGTAGAAAACTCATACTATTGTCATGGATTTTACTATCTTTTCATAAGATACTCTCGTAAATCTTGTAATTAAAACTCTTAATTTACGCGTATATACGAGTATACATGTATTACATTACTTACTGTACGTGTTTACAGTTTGATCCTTCAGGGCAGAAACCATTAAGGTAATTTAGGCAAGCAACTCTTCTTACGTGTCGATGTCTACATGCTGGGCCTATAATGAGTTTATCATAGAAAGTGCATAGAAAGTCGGTAAAGAATTGTATTGACAACGTAGTGTATATATAAGATTACAAAAGTGTGATAACTGCTATAACTTTAAGTGTATTGAAAATGCTTAACACACTCCCTTACCATGTTTGCAGAAACCCCTATCATACCACGGACAATCTTTAATTTTACTTTCTGGATTGATATGTAAGTACTGACACTCTTTATTGCTACATTCACCTAAATAAATCAATGTTGTGGGTCAGCTTACAATAGTATCGTTGCTAAGCATTATCGGATGTGCCAGATCTTACCAAATTTTGAATAAAAATAACATTCAGGCATTTTGGTCATATCGTACTCGTGCAAGAACTCGCACTGATCACCTTTCTTGCATAACCCTCGCAGCCAATGTTTGCATACGACAGTTTTATCGCCTTTAGTATGACGGAAAGGGCACATTGACCCTTTTACGCATTGACTTTCTGCGAAATAGGTGCATACAGCTGCCCCAGATTCTAAAACGTTACATTGACAAAGATGTTTCAGATTTTGAATGGGTGAAATATTAAGCTCTGCTATAGTTAACTTTCTATGCTAATGAATGTTTATCTGCAGTAGTAGTTACAATCTCGTATCATGCTAGTCAAAATATAGCCATGAATTAACAAGGTTGGCATCGATTAGGTAATAAAAGTGTCACTCGATACATCTGGTACAGTGGTTTATTTGAATATAATCTATATCCAGTATGATGCGGACAATTAATAATTTCATGTATGTATCTTGTTAAAGATATTTCTATCAAGAATTTTGACAAACTGGCTTTACTTAAAAGTACTACTGTAAACTATAACTGCTATACATCGTATTTAATGGAATGAACAATTAGCGATACATTTTTTACTTACTATCCATTCCTGGAAAGGGTAATTGCTGTGTTCCGATTTGGTCATCGAGCTCAAATTCGATAGTAAATTTGATATTATCAACATTGGCGATGATACTCTCCATTTTTCAAGTTTTTCTAAGTGTTGAATATGAAAATAAGATAATTGATTGGCCCTGTAAGCAGATATTGACAAGCCTCGGCTATTGCAGTACCACCTCTAGGCCATTTGGCTCTACTTTGGCATTCATTTCCATTACTAGCGGACTACTTTCTACACTACAGTTTATGTTTTGGCCGTACTACATCAATATTACTTCCAATGCACTGAATGATGAAGCAGTATTACAACATAGCCATCCTCCACCCCTATGACGGTACATTATGAAGTCATTATAACTATCATTTACTTACATGATCGGAAATGGTGATCCGGTCTAGCCTAGGTCTTGACAATTTGCAAAGTCTTTTTAGCTTTTTCCCTGTTGTCTGACAGCGACTTCACTCCAAATATGAATTACCGCTGATGCATTTCCTCACTTTACACTTAAACCATCCTGACGTCCTGACGTCCATGCTTTAAGCGTTGTTTTCTACGGTAACGTATCCAACGCACATTACCATGGGCGATCGTCCCATGTGTTATGTGTTACCGTGTTTGATATGCCACAGGCCACTAGCGGGTGTGGAAACAGTACCCACCCGGTTAACCCACGCCACTCAACCCCGGGGTTAGCAAGACTAATCGAATTCGGTGAGACTCAACCAACCCCGGTAATGGACTTGACTTGTACAGTACAGTACAGTACAGTACTGTACACTGTACACTGTACACTGTAGACCTGAGAAGATTCGGTTCGGTCGGAAACCGTTATGATCTACTGTATGAGTACAGTACCGTACAGTACAGTACTCTACAGTCTACAGTCTACAGTCATTTGCTAGTCGACAGTGCACAGTACTGTACTCTACGTATGGATGGTGCAGTCAAAATAGTGTTAATAGCAATACAATATCACGACTCTGTCAACGTGCAATAGTAAAGAGTATATAAATACGGTTGCGTACATCAGGCAGACAGAGAAGGCTTGAAGGTGATTTCCAATCCTGGCTAGGTAGTCAAGTCTCCGTTGACGCAGAGACAACCTTAAGTAGTAATTTAAAAATTCAATCCCAATTACTCTTAATCGACGACGACAACGTAACTTATCTTAGAAAGACTCTTGATTTTGTCCGACCTGTATTGCCAACATGCCAAAATGTAAGTTACGGCGTCTATTGTAGGTTATTATTGGTATTTTTATCGCGGTTTTGCAGTGATCAATGGATCGTATTGAGTAGAGTAGAGTAGTAGTATCCTGTCTGCTCTTAGCACCGGTATTTCAATGGTGGATGTGAATTGCATTCTAAATTTTGAAAGCAACAAAATGCCCACTGTAATAGACACATTTGCTTTCCACAGTTGACTTAAACGTCAGCATTGCTAAGCAAATTGGATGATAGGATGCTGTGGTTCAAAACAAGTCCAAAAGTATGAGCTAAAATAATATAATCATCCTATCCATGCTGCGAATGGCTTTGTCTTGAAATGGCACAACGCTTGCTTAGATTCTTAGACATTCAACAGATTTTATAGTAGGTCGATTTTGGAGATTCCTCCCCAAGTATTCCTATACAATCTTGTACTGTAGTACAGTATAGTCGAGAATTGCAGTCTTAATAAGTTGATAATCAATCTTTACTACTTTAACAACATGAACTGCTACATGTCCTAAGTAGTCTTATAATAGCGATCAGCCATAATGTTTTTACTATCTCTGCTGATACGCGTAATCTGTACACTATTAATCAACTAAATTAATAATGACTCTAATCAAATTGTAGCGTAACTAAGTAAAGTCTCCACCAGAAGTATATAGATCTTAATAAGTATACTCTTTAAAGTAAAAAGGATTTCCTTGATATAGCTTGTATTGAAAATGATGATAGCGTTAAAAACAACAGTCATACAAAGTATGAATGTATCTTGATCAAGAAAAATTACATTCTATATTCCTGAGCATTTCACTTAACCTATTAGGGTTTTAAATTCATTCACCTGAAGAAGAATCTCCTTGACACTTTGCATAATTAACTGTTTTCCTGATATTTTGCATGTTGCGTAAATGGATTAGCAGTATGTGTGATACGATGTGTGATAAATAAGAACAGTTATCACTAATATTAGTATCCACTACATTAGCTATCATATTTCAAGCAAATTTTAATGTTTATGCAAATAATGTGCTTTTTACTTACTAATATTATGATCGTTGTCTCTTCTTTTTATACTGCTCTATCTACTAGCGAAAGGAAAATCACATAAAGGTAAACGAAGGGTTTATGCTACCGAACCAGAAGAGCTGAAACCGCAACAAGTAAGTAACTTGATCTCATTTTTGTTCGAATCTTCCAGTAATTATAGTAAGCCAAAATGGACAATTATAAATATTTATACTAGCAAACCCATACATCCAGCTGTCAAGTATGTAATGCTCATCAAGTTCACTACAAAAAAATGACAACAACCTTATACTATACGCAAAATGTTTTATATTAACTTACTACTTTTTTAATTAAATTAGGTTAAACTATACTCCTTTATACAGTAGAATTTCCCACTATAAAATAAAAAAGTAATATTCGATGCCATTCAGATATTACTATTTATTGTATACAATTAGATTGCAATTTGTACCACTTTTCTATCTAGAATCACAGCTAAACTACTGCTAGCACACCCCTCTAATGATAAGCAATAACATTGTTAGAAATAGTGCGATCTTATTCTACTGTAGAGTAGGAAGATTACGTAATAAATGTTATACATTTGCTATTAGTTTCTTGTTGATATTGGTTGATAAATTCTTAAATTACTATCTAAGACAGAATTCACTGAGATCGACTATAATTGCATGAAATTGTTGAAAGAATTGATTAATTTATAATTTTACTTAATGTAGCGTGTCCCTTGAGCTGTAATGGTGATGTGTAACTAATAATCATCTGTAAACTCAGTCTGGGTTGTAGCTACCACTGTAACACCCATTTCTGTCGAATCATCCCATCGTATCATCTCTGCTTTATAAGCAATCTAATATTTACGGTCTGAGTACTGCTATTGTAATCCTAATCAGATAGGATAATGTGAACGAAACAGTAGAGGACTTTTACAAATGTAAAAATGGATGATTTTTATGTATTCATGATATGTATGTACTACTCGTACGTATATTGCAAAATTAGTATACAAGTTACACAGTAACAATATACTAAAATGTTGTATTGCTAAAGATAATTTTAATTATGTAACAATATATGAGCTTTAGTATTTTTCTAATTTTTACTTTTAAAAAGACATCCTTCAGCCTATGTATATGGTTATTATTAGCTGGTGTGTGTTACTTCCTAGTTAAAATTTTAAAACTAGGTTCTTTCATATTTCCATTGGTATACAGAATCGTGATTTACCACCAGGAAGTGATGAAGAAGAAGAAGATGAAGAAAGTGGTAATTCTAGCGGCGAAGAAGTAAGTGTTTGCAGAGTTCATTGCATTGTATGTTATCAGAACAATGTAAGTTCAAAATTGGCGCTCAAGGTGCAATTTCCTATTCTTATTCAGAATACAAAATTCTGACACACACTAGCATATAAAAATAGTGATATTTATAGTTTGAATGATTAACTAATTCATTGAAAAAATTTATTAAATCATTAACAAATTTGCTTCGGCTTTGTACACGAGTAGATTTAATGAAAAAGAAGGAATTTGACTGTTTATACATAAATATTACAATTGTTCTATCACCTAAATTATGTTGTTATGTTGTGATGTCACACACTCTAACACAGTAACTGTCTTCTCATACCTAGGGTTCCTCAAAGGCTAAAGGTGTAGAAGGCTTAATTGATATAGAAAATCCGAATAGAGCACAAGCTAAAGTGAAAAAAGTTAGTCAGTTAGATACAGATGCTGCCCCCAAGGTCGAATTATCGAGACGAGAAAGGTAACATGCTATCCTGTATTTACATTGGCGTAATTTTACATGAATTTGACCATTGCAAAGAGTGAATATGGTTTAAATTCATTTTCTCAGTCTTACAAAATACTAACTAGGCGCTATACATGTAAAATTCGTTTTTAGAGAAGAGATTAAACGCCAACAAGATCGCATAAAATATGAAAAATTACGAGCCGAAGGCAAAACAGAAGAAGCTCGTGCTGATTTAGCCCGCTTAGCTATAATTAGGAAGGAAAGAGAGGCAAAGGCTAAGGAGCGTGAAGCATCGAAAAAGGCAGCTGAAGAAAAGAAGTCAACTACTACGAAAGATTCTGGTAGGACTACAAGCAAAAAGTAGCCCTGTGAAGTAAAATTATTTGAGTCGATCATAATGCAGAAAAAGTAATGGTAATTTTTCTAAGTGTATGTTTACGCACTACAGTGTTACACAGAAATTAAATGATTGAGTGGTTGTAAAGATTTACATATCTGCAATTCTGTATGGAAAATTGGGTGAGAGTATGAACAATAAACTATAACAATAGTCTCATATGACTGATTTACCTTGCGCTATACTGAAAATAATATTATCAAATGACATTGTGTTGTAATAAATAACGTTTGTACTAGACACCTCAGAACATAGTAATTTATGAAAATTTGCACCAGACCCCTACAAAATGTTGGTCCGCACACATTTTTTTGTCGATATACGCATACTATATCCCAGCTAGATAGCCTACATCACTCGTATACAGTACTGTATGACTAGCCATCAAATACAGTAAAAGAAAACTTTTTAGGAATTAACAAGCAACATGCGACATTAATGAAAAATGAATTGAATCTTCGAAATTTCGAATCGAATATAGAATAGGTGGAAAACATACCGTATATTGTATTTTTCTTTAATTAGATTGGTTCAACTTACCGTAGTTATCGTCTTTGCAATAATTAATAGAGCTGGGCAATTTGTGAACAAAGAATCTACTAGTCTACAATCCACCGTACAGCATTGATATAGTGTGATCGAATGCCAAAGTACAGTATTCATACAAATACACAATTACGTAGCAGTCTTGAAGATGCATGTACCATAGATAAAACGGATATCGTAAAGCAAGCATTGTACAGCATAAATACGCATCAGAGGCTATAATAATGAAGTCTATAGCGAAAATGATATAAAACAGGTGACTCTATCAATAAAGTAAGACACAACGATATTTTTGGTTGATTAATCAAGAGATAATAATCATTTTTCAGAATCGATCTATGGCAGCGTCATACATTTTTCATTGTTACAGTAAATGTTATTCATTATATTGATTAACCAATTTACTGCTGAAGTAACACCTGGATAACTTAACCATTGATCTCAACAATTAGGTTAAAGGCCATTGACTTTATCAATTACAAATAAAGAGACTTTAAGTATCGACGATTTTAAAAGATATGTGCATGTAGCAAATCTTGCTCTATCTTCCTCTTTTGCCGTACGGGCAGATAGGCTTGTTAAGGCAATTATCGCATAATGGATTAATAGGCAGACATATAGTTTGACCAAACCCAACCATTAAGCAATTTATTTCTCTCCACTCATTTCTAAAAACAGGAAGATCATACTGGTAATCCCATTGAGTTATCAAGTAGTTTTATTTAAAGCCGATTCAGTATTGTACAGCATACTGATAAAGTACATTTATCTTTACTACAGTATATTACAATGTACTTAGTAAGCTTGGATCGAATCGAATAAAATTGATTCAATCCCAATTCCTTTAGGTTATGCTGACGTCAGCTACAAATCTATCATACCTCGGTAACCATTCTTCTAAAGCTATTCTTGTTTTCTCTGGGTCAGTAGTCGGTTTCTTTACCCACTTTAGGCGATTGGAGATACGATGGACATGTGTATCCACACCAATACCGACAACCGAATTCCATGCTGAAAGCATTATTAAATGAGCCATTTTAGGTCCGATCCCAGGCAGTGCCTTCAATTCATCCAGCGTCGGTGGGATATCCTTGTTGTACTTTTCGATTAACATTGCTGTAGTCCTTTTAATATATTGTACTTTTCTCTGATGAATAATAATACAATACATAAGAATGGATAAGCAATAAGGTACAACACTTAAAGACTGATAAAATTTCTGTTGCCGAGTATTAATTAGATAAGTTTAAATGCATCAGGTCCGGTACCTTAAGCTAACTACCTCAACAATTACTGATACTAAAATTATTGCATGTGAGTATTACTTGCCAAAATCCGACTGGGAAAATTAATTCTCCCAATTGTTTGTCCGAGGTAGCCATAACATTATCCATGGTTAAACCATGATTTTTGAGCCTATGCATGGCTGCTGCAGTGATTTGGTCTTTAGTTTGGCTGGATAGCATTAAGGAGATTAAGATCTGGTATCTTTGCACCTATACAGTACAGTGAATTCCAGAATATCCGATACAAGAAATTATTGAGAGATGTTGATCATACGCGTATACGTAAGTTTGCAATACACAATTCGGACATGCAGTCTGCTTTCAGTGTTTAATGATTGCAGGACAAGAGTGCGTCGTAAATATTACATACAGAATTTAAAATTTACTATTGAGTGATTTGCCATGCCATCAAAAGTAAGGTAGTTGTATACTGAAAATTAGCTATGCAAAAGTAAAATTTTTATACGCGAATTGCTCCAAAGTAAGCATCTGGTATCATTTAGGCAATACCATAGACTACTAGGTTTCTTTGCAGTACAGTAATCCATAGTTCATCATTTCAGGCTAGCTCAGTATCAGAAACTCCTCAAGTACAGCATGAAAAAATTAAAGATTGCATACGCGTAGACGAGTATATACTCGTACCTCTACAGATTCGGATCTATCCGATAATTCAGAGCAGCCCATCGTATCTACAGGAGCGTCCTTAGCTTTTCGCATTTCTCTTATATTTTGCAGTTGTAAATGCCAGTTTTTTGGCTCCCAAGAGGGCTTTTCACCCTTATCAACATGTTGCTTTTGTACCTTCTCGACACGTTTTTTTCTAGCAATAGGACTTGGACCTTTAACTTTTTTGATGGGATCATTTTCATACTGAATATCGAGGTGTTTTCTTCGACCTGCTCTTGCATTGTGCAGCTCAGGTCGAGCATGAAGAGATGCGCTTTCTGCCATATTCCAAATCAGTCGACTTAACCTTGGCAATGTGCAAAAGAAATTTGTCGGCACAAATAACATAAGCTTTCATTGCACGTGCATCGGCACTACTGTAGTCGGTGGAAATTAAATTATAAGATACTAAAGGTTAGACAGTAATCTATTTACTGCTTGAGTTTGTAACAGTTGCAGCTCTGCTTTTCTACATTTGGGCCCAACTGTAAATAAACATTAGCATGCACGTGTACAGTGCACAGTAACAGTATGTACTGTACTGTAACATCGAGTCAATGTCTAGTCTATCAGTACAGTACAGTACAGTACAGTATTGTACTGTACACTGTATGCATCGTGCAGGCAAAGGAATATCTCAGCATAGTGCACACTGCACAGTATGGATTTTCCCTGGCTTTAGGAGATGGACGAACTGGCAATTTAATGGACGAGATTGAATCATAGAATGCTAACTTACCTAACCCAGTATAGCTTGTAATGACGTATATTCACTCTACGGTCAAAGAGTTTTACTGACTTTTCATAATAGAATTAAGAAGGAAAAATTGTTTCTTCCTTTATTGACAACCTGATAGACGAAATGAGCACGCGCATATTTTGGCGGGAGATGTAAAGGGAAATTTGCTCATAGTCATCGGACGTCAGGATTCTGGACCGTAATCTTTTTGATAGCTTTGATTGGATTGGAATCAGGTCTAGATTGGATTGCTGCTAGTAATTTCGATGATTTTTTGGATGCACTACTAGCATTAGCTCTTTATTTTCTAGCACATAGTTTATACGTTTATACCTGTTGCTGACAGTCATTACAGTAGTTAGTCCATATCATTATGGCTGCTGCACTTTACGAGAGTGACGATTTAACTCAATGGACAGTAGCGTTGTCTAGGTACGAGGATGTTCTAAAAGCAAGATTTACTGCTACTGGAAATCGAAAACCAAGGGCTGATGTCGTAGCTTTAGATAACTGGTAAGGAGGACTATATGGCTAGTGTGCATATGATAACTGCTGTATGAACGCTAAACACTTTCGGCTGCTTATTTGAGCTGAAAGAGTACCTTTGAATGCAATCGAACGATCTTAACACATTATACAGGCACTAATATACAATTCATATATACAGCAAATAAAGCTATTGAACATTTGTATCTGTAGTACTTTATTTTCATCCATTAACTGTAAATACCAGTTCGCGTAGACATTAGTAGTTCACACGTTGAAATGTGTACGGCTTGTCGATTGTTGCATTTATCTTTATCGATTATGCAGTAACAAATTCCATGTGATGTGATCTTGGATCGTGATCTTAAAGTGCACTTTGTAGTCTGAATTCTGTATCATGTCAAATGTAATTATAATAGTCGTCAGCTATTTGTTGCAAAATGCAATAATAACTATATTTACAGCACAAGTTGTGATTATTAAATTTGCAAATTGCACAGTATATTCATTCATATTCCATATCATATTTTATCGTGATATAAAAATACATTTTATGTATGTGTGCGTACTTTTACTATGACCAGGTATCAAAATCAACTACCTAAGGCTATCAATAAAAGGAAAGAGAAACATATACTAAAAAGTGAGCTAGTAAAATTAATGGAATGGAAACTCTCGGTTAGTCAACTCAACTTTGCTTATCACCGTCACTTAGAATACATTTTTATAAGGAACAAGGAAAATAGTAGCATACGAAGTTATAAGTTGACGCTATTATTCGTAATGTTTAGCGAGGTAAATTTAGACCTGGATTAGGTCAAATGATCAAGAAAAATGAAGATAAACAAGTTATTGATATTTCGAAGGAAGCGTTTAGTAAATTACCCGATAGACTAGCTGCTTGCAATAAGCTTACAGAACTAAAAGCTGTCGGCCCAGCGACTGCATCCGGTAAGCAACAACAGTAATACAAGCTATTTACACTAGTGAAATTTAGAATTTAAATCATTATATACAACGAAGTTGATCACCTACTTTAAATATAATTTCATGCCATAGTCTAATTAAGTTACTACCACTTAAACTTGTAAGCAATTTTATGTGCTGCATGTCCTGAATCCGTTCCATTCATGGCTGATGAATCGATGGCTGGGGTGGCTAGCCTTGGAATGATCAAATACGATATATCATATTTTAACAAGTATACACAAAAGATAGTTGATCGTGCCAAAAAATTAAATAAGGCGGGTTAGTGATAAATATTATATATATATATATATATTATGGAATGAGAATCCCGATAATTTTATATATTCATCGATTTTATTACTTAGTGATTGCGGTATTACTACTGCAGTATATCATTCCGTAAATAGGTACAATATAAATGTTAGGTATCGCTTCCTTTAGATCCGTGTATGCGTTTAAAAACGATTGCATACGTTTGCGCCAGTGTGGATACTTTAGTCAACTTAGGAATCATACACTATACTTGTGACAGGAAGATACATCTATCCATGTAGCTTTACAGACAGGTATACTCTAAGCTGCACACTGAATTCAACAACACTTTGTTACCTTTTATAGAAGAATCAGACAACTGGAACGCTCATAAAGTTGAACTAGCTCTCTGGGCAGCTGAAATTTCTACTAAATTTAATATTCCTCTTGAAAACGTAAACAAACGAAAAGCTGACGGAGATGGTCAGCAATTAATAACGAAAATGTTGAAAACTTAATCTGATCCAGCGTTTGTATTTAGGGCTAAAGTAGTGTTAATTGCATGACTTTCGAAATTTTTAGCTACAATTTGCAGTAACACAATATCATAATTATACGAATGGCGCTAAGTTGCTGTAAATTCAAGTATTTATATCTCGTACTAAGACAAATACATACATCAATCATGTAAAATCTTTTTGATTATTAAACGGTTACCACGATTTTTACTCGCTTTGAAATTACTACGAAGATAATTAAAATGTGATAGTGTTATGATCTTCGGTTATAGTTTGCATTAACATCTTTTATTATAATAATACAATTTATGAAAATGATCATAATCTCTATAGATGATATCGATCTGAAATTGTAAACATTTTATCTTTACTATTACAAATAAATTGGATTCTTTGAATGTTTACGCCATAGGGCCTTGAAATACGTGTGATGAACATGATCAACTCATACAATTAAAGACGAGTCTAATTTGTATACTATTTATAAAAATATACATATTTGTTAATTGACCTCCGTAACAAATTGATTGCATATAAGCGAGTTATATAAATAACTTAGCTACTGCACTTTTGATTTTAAAACGTAATTCCTGTCTTTGTACGTTGCCTTTCCGCTGAATGCATTTTTTATAGCTATAATTAAAATAATTGTTCCAGCAATTGCAGAAATAATCGTTCCAATTGAGACTAAAACTCCATGCTTCACAATTCCAACAGGTACCTTAAGAATAATTTCATTGCCTGAATCTTCATTTTCATTATCCTGAAGTTCGTGCATAAAAACAAGGTTCAGTAATCAATAGTGTAAATAATTAAGTGCCTGCAGATATTTGTTATAAGGGGTATATACACACATAAAGGAGATTCCAAACGCAAGAACTCTTATTCGAATTGCTGCATGGAGCTGTATATTTAGGTTGACACTGGAATTCCGGTAGTTCTAAATATATATAAATTGACCAAGAGGTTATTTAGCAGTGTCTGGTTGTTAACAGCCGATTTACTGGAAATTGGAGTTTAAGCAATTGCTAACCTTTATCACAATGGATAAGTATTAACATTGGACGAGGCATAACAACTTCTGTGTAGCCATACCAGTCGTCCTGGGGTAGGTGATAACGTAGGTGGATTGGAAGTGAGACCTTAGTAGATCTATTGCAAGTATTTCCGTTCAAAATTACAAGATTAAAAATTATAATTGCGGTTAAAACGTTTTTATCATTTATTGTCATCAAGGGGGTTATACGTCGTATTGTTTAATTAATGACAACGATGTAATCATGTCACTTAAATCAGTTACATCTATGACACGAATACGCGTATTTCTACTACATTTTATTTGAAGCAAATTAAGTAATGAATGACGATAAAAATTTAACGGAAACGGAAGGAAAATGATAACAGCAATAAAAGACGCGACTTACCTTACGTCAGTAATTGGGTTTATTCTTGCATATACCAGGAGTAAATGCTCCGTTGATAAATGAGCAGGTTTTTCGACATCGATTCTGTCAGAAGATATAACCTGTAGCAATAGTAATTACTTAAGATTTAAATTACGGACTGAAATATGATTTTGGATTAAAATTGTGTGTATAATAGGTATATTTATTTGAATATATACCGAGATATCTTTAAGTAGCCTTTCCATTTCTGCTACCTATAAAATGAAGAGCATAAACTAATTTTAAGAAATAGCGAAGAGAATAGGTTGGTTCTCTTTCAATTTCAATTAATTATATGAGAGTGATATTTTATACTATTAAAACCTGGTCTAAATCGACATAAATACCCGTTGGTAACCTTTCTACCAGTAATAATGAGCATTGATCGGAAAATGAAGTTAAATTTGACTTAACCTCGGAGCGAAAGTTGATTTTGGTTATTAAATCCCTACATGATAATGATTATTATGGACGTAGTAGATGGTGATCAGTAATTGTAAGGGTATATGTTTAAGAGTGCAAGTTATTGCTATGATAGCTTTTAAGAGTACACTTTAAATATTTGTTATTCATCCTTGACTCTATAAATTAGTGTGTCGACATTTTTGTTGGATTCGTTGCTTTCCAACTATAGTATTCGAGTTTTCAGATTGATGGCAATATCGTCTTATTATTAATGTACATGATACTGTATACTTTGATTTACAGTTAGTTGAAGCACTCATGACCGTTTGGTATACTGTATCGAGCTAAATTACATAACATTACCACAAAAGCATTCCATAACATTATTCTGAATGAATAACAATTAACACGACTAGGCTATTTTATAAATGAATGCACCTATGAAAACCTTCCAGTGCTGCAGATCGATCGATAGAGGCTAAGTTTTTATTCTCATCTTTATGACAACCATCGTCTCTTTTATCTATCAAATAAATTAATACATATACACGCAATAGATTAGATGATACGTATAAGAAATTTTGATACAGTCTAACCTATCAATGTACATATAGTGTATAGTAGATGCTGATAAACTATTCCATACACAAGATTTAATCAAGATAGGCATAAGTATTAAGTTTCAGTCTCTAATCACTTCAATTTACAAATGAGAAGAAATTATCACCATCAAGGTGCATCCTAGAGCAATGAGTTACCTGGATATAGCGGTGAATTTTGCATGGGATGGGAATCATGTTGACGTAAATTGTGGGTGCAATTAGTAATCGATATGCCAATGACAAAGGATAATAAAATATAAATCGTTCTATATCGATGTAGCACTGCCATTTGTGAATTTGCCTGCTAAATTATGGGAATGTATTAGTTTCTACTGAAGGAGATTGAAATCTTTCGGTGTCTATGTCAATTTCAACGATGGTTTAAACAGATACGAGGTCCAGTCTTGCAATGAATGGATGATCATGAACGACTTGGATTTAATCTAAATTCGTATGATCGCAATTGATACCTCCAATTCTACGATGATCCAACAGATGAAGAAGTAATGAACAACATCATGGTGCTCGATTAAAGTGGTTATTCGCTTGTATATGTTATAGAGAGCTCTTGCAATAACGAAGTAGCTGCATCATTAATCGGCTTGATGATCCACGGAGAATGTTGCTGTATAACATGGATACGATTATACTACAGGTTTAGTATAGATTCGTAGTGTATTTGCTTACAAGAGTGAGCGTTTGATACACTATACTAACACTATACCCAGTCCATAGGCATCAAAATCGAGCCCTCCATGTCTTACGTTCATCGACGCCTATCATTGGTGCTATACTGTACTCTGCTTTACTCTCGTATGTATCGAGCATACTACATCAAATTGCTGCTGTAGGAGGAGGACAAGACTTGGTTGCTTCTTCTCCAGCAATCCTCCACGAGTTAGTTTAGCTGCTATGAATTTCATTTTATTTTCCTGCTATCATCGAAATTAGTAGACGAGTTGTTCTAAATCACATTTTAGACTTAAATTTGAATTGTTTCATTCTCAATTGAACGATTTCAGCTGCGATAGCGCCATTATCCTCGACACGACTGCATACGGCTGGGAAATCAGCATTTCGACATTGGTGGTTTATCTTACACTTTCTTCATTCGCTTTGGAAGTATTTTCACCTCATATCCTGCCATTGCGGGACTTGGCTGATCTTGATTAGAATAGTTGCGTAGACTGATACGTATAGGCCAGATATTAGGCAATAGAAATATTACCTAGTCATATTGTTATTCACAAATTTTTTAAAATTAAAAAGAGATTTTCTGGTGGAGGATGTGCAAAACGATCAATCATTAATTAAAACTAGTCATAGAATGGAGTTGCCAGACAATTATTATTTCAAAGCTGAGTATATTGAAACGGTAGGCTTACAATCACATAGTTTAGAAATATAGATGTGATTCGATGATTACTTACGGATGACGATGGATGTAATGGATGCGGTTTTATACTTTTATTAATTCAGGCTTCTGGTAATAAAGTAAGTCGTTATTCGGTGTTGTGCGGAAGTCAAAACATCATCCTCAACGGGAAAGTAAGTAGATTGCACTGATTGCATTGGTCTCACTAATTTAAGCCTAATTTAAGAATTTGGAGGTCTACATTTCAAAACGAGAACGCGCTCATTAATATAGACTGTCTCATGCAATTAACACTGCGATAAATACCTTAGAAGACTCTGTTAAATGATAATAATCAATCATTATAATTCTACATTTTGTTGGTATGTCGAACGTTGTTCATCTCCATCGTTCAACTTACCAACTTGCTTTACTAAGAAATAATTTTTCTGACCTCGATACTTTATTTATTCGTACATACTTACTATGCTACAGTTCTCTACTAGCACACGTTGACTGTAATCATAACTAGCAATCAGTGTACTCAATGTTGTACTATCAACATGCAATGTAGGAAATCTTATTTAATTGTTATGAACTGTACAGGCTGCAACTATCGTTACTAAGTAAAAAAAATTCTTATACTTACTTGTACCTTGTATAACAAATTTATCACATCGAATTCTTCGTGGTATAAAATTATATTAAGTATTTATACCTACAAGATTTTTCTGTTCAATTTTTATAGACTATCATTCAAGATGATTGTATCATTCGAGGCGATTTAGCAAGCGTTAGGATTGGTCGCCATTGCGTTATTTCTCAAGGAACTGTTATCAGACCACCCTTTAAAAAATTTAGTAAAGGGTTAGCAAGCCTAGAAGTATTAATTATATAATTATCGTTAAGATGGATTAATTGCTAGTGTCGTTGCAGCTTGATTTACTCTATGATACATTAGCTCATTGAAGAGTACGTATACACTATGAGGTTGCGTATATATATGCCTGTTTGCCCGTTGGACACAATTCATAAGGTGAAGAATCGTATTAATTTAAAATAATTTTCTTTATGCGGTAGGGTTGCCTTTTTCCCATTACAGGTAGGAGATCACGTATACGTGGGTAAAGACACTGTCATTAATGCAGCGCAGATAGGATCGTATGTTCACATTGGAAATAATTGTGTAATAGTAAGTACACATCTTATACGTTTATGCGAGTAATTTATTGATTAAGAGAAGCAAGTACTTTATTGTATGCTCAATGGTGTAGCAGCGGCTAGACCTTATTGATTGTTAGTAGTTAATGCAGTTGTTGTTGTTGTCCCATATAATTTTATGATATTTTGCAGTACTATCACGGTCAGCGATTGCCTAATAAAATGGGTATAATCCATTATAGGGTCGCCGATGTATCCTAAAGGATTGCTGCTCTATAGCTGATGATACCGTGTTACCGCCTGAAACAGTGGTTCCTCCTTTTACTTACTTTGCTGGCTCTCCTGGCTCTTTAAAGTCTGATCTTCCAGAATGTACGCAAGAAATGATGATCGACATGACAAAATCTTATTATCAACATTTCATTCCAATCAAGGAAGAGAAGAAGCAGAAAAAGTCTAAAGAGTCTAAATAATCTTGCTACTGTATAATCGAGTATGTGTACCCTTTGCTGTTGAACGTAAATTAAATGATTACTAAATTCGGCTCTTTTTTGATGTGCAGCGCGAACTTTTTACTGTACGTACATTTGTGGTACTATGGCTTTCTAATTCATGACCACTGTCATTTATCTTTAGTTATTGATATTCATTAATTTATTTCGTGTTGTAGAATTGAAATCGTCCTTATTGTCCTGTTGTGTTATTAATGTTACGTTATTGCAGAATGTTAACTTGGCTAAAGTGCAGTGTTCACACTGGTAAAAATAATACATCGTACCATTCGCTCAATTTAGACTGAGTTGAAAACCTTCAAGTCATCAAATTATGAAATTTAGATTATGAATTCTATTTTTATCGATTGGCGATGATGCTTACTTTTTGGTATTGTTTTGCGTGTTTTGACTAGCATCTGCGTCTAATATTTTGTATGGATTTATGACGCTAAATGTGCGATTACTTTAGCCATCCTGTGAAATATATTTTGTAATAGTTGTGTCGCAAAGTCAATCATCATACGAATACAAATGTAGGCAAATTATGTTATCGGTATATCTTGTGGACTGGGTTAGAATTTTACAGTATAACTGTACGCGTACGCTTGTAATACTTTTAAAATCGAGATAGATTAAGATGTTTATGGAATGCTTGTAGTATCTTGTATCCAATCTTGTGTTGTCAATAGTAGATCTGTATGGTTTGAAATATATTTGTATCGGTCCAATGTTATTGTAAATACATGCTGACATACTTTATTAGAAGACAACATGCGTAACTTATTTCTTTATTCAGAATAGACTTTCAAGTATGCCGTGATGATGTGTCTCATTGCTTAGCGCAATATCGATGATAATACTGTATAACTCATGTGAGTTACTGCGATTCAGTCGGCATAAACTACTTTCGTAAATACTTTAGTCGATTTTATTTTTAGTTCTATGCCTGTTCCATTATGAGTATAAATTGAGTTATCTAGTATCTATTTCTTTGCATAGAATTAGCTCCGAAAGTAAAGGAAACATGAAAATTTTCTCAATTTGGTCAATTCATTGACTATACTCGTACACCAATCATTTAGGACATTAGCTAACGTCCTAAGCATGGACTACTAAGGTAAATTTAGTAGTCCATGGTTTTAAGATTCTATTTATTGAGTTTGATGATCATGACTTGGCATTGCTATGCATACTAAGTCTATCTATATACGCTATTCATTCTATCATTGCTATTCAAGACATCGTTTATTAAACAGTATGTTATGCTTCATCTACGAGTCTACGCATACTGTACAGTTCGGACATCTTCCATGCGGTAGAATGTGGAGCATTTTCTAAAGTAGAGGTCGTTGTGTATTGGGTGGGCTTTTCTGCTCTATGTTGTCTACTGTGGAGCTCCATTTAGTATCCTGCTACAAGTTTGTAATCTCTATTCTGCTGTAGCAGCTTTTCCCTGGGCAGGTATCCTACCCTATTTTGTCGACTGCTGTAATAGTCCTTGGGTCTGGTGAAAGCCAACGTTGCAAGAGAGTAGTTTGCATGCCCCCTAGACTAGTGTGTCCCTTGGGTGTTATGCTACTGCAATACCATCTTGTACTACTAACTATAAAAGAGACTGAGTCCGAATTCAATGGCGACGAATATATGATTTAGCGGCATTTTGATTGAGCTTAGATCAACTACCTTCTCACCAAGTACTGTTTTGATAAAGTAGCTATCGTTGTGTATCTGGTAGACTTTCCTACGATGCCTTGCGTTGTCTATGGCGGAGCTCCGCTTAGCATCCTTGCTCCTGCTGCAGGCAGCTCGAGCAGGGTCTGTCCTTTTTACAGTGTACAGTGCACAGTGCTAATACCACCTTGACGATAACAGGACTGTAAGAAACTACACTGGACGGACAGTGGGACAAGACGCATGAGTGCGACGAAGTCCCTGGTACTAACTGTCACAAGGAAAAGACTCAGACGTGATAAAAGTGCTAAAATCACTATCACGGTAACACCTTGTATACTAGAAACTGTGATGGGACAGACTACACTATAGAAAATCCAGGACAAAAATCAAAATTAGTCAACTAGCGCAATCACTCATTTGAGCGTTATACTGTACTACTACCGCTTACTGCTTTTTGAAAGCCCGTATCGCTGCGTCTATCAAACGCAGCCTCACGGTGGAGGGGGAACTGCAACAAGAAGGGAGAAGTGGGCTTGAACTTCTAAAATAGATTTAATTAGGCATTTCTAAAGACTCTCTTCCATTCTCATCACTGACTTTGATCAACCAGCTATTAACTATTGGTAGCAATAATCTTATAATCTTATTGGGGAAAAACGCCAACAAGACGATGATGACTCTGCAGTAACGTGGATTTAACCACAATCTCAACAAATTAGATAAACAGTGTATTGATCGAAAAAAAATTACTTTGATAATATTATTGTTGTTATCTTTGGGCTAGCGTTATCGCTCGATTGCAATCGAGGAAATACATTCAAAATGCAATCGAGCTCTACTACAGCAATTTGGTCCAGAACATGGACTGCTTGGATAGTCATGCTAACCTTGATGATCATATTTAGCCGTCAAGTAAAGTGTGAAGTAACTGTTTTAACTAATACAACAACCTCGATCAAATACTGTCCTTATTTTCATAATCGATTAGCTCGACCCCAATCCCAGCTATCCAGCTGTTCTTGGTTCCGTAATCAATCATGTTGTTATCAAGCTGAAATCGATTCTATCTTTACCGATAATATACCGTTATTTAATGTTAATGATCAATGTCGACAATCATTAACTTATCTTATGTGTTATATCTGTGCACCAGATCAAAAAGATTTCTACGCCGATCGGCGATTAACCATTTGCGATGATATGTGTCAAGATCTTTATGATGCATGTATCAATGCGACTTATAAAGGTGATCCTATCTATTATTGGTATCGTAATGGACGTGAATTTTGCCAAGGTCGACAATTTCAAGTTCAAAGTTATCAATCTGGCAAGTGCTATTCCATTAAGCGTTATGAAAATTTATTAAATATCTATCAGACCGGTCATGCTAAGCAATTCTTTACATCTGCTTACTTCTATCCTTATCTTGTCATCGCTCTGTTACCATCATTATTCTCTACTTTATCGTGGTCGTATTGAACATGATTTTATCCTAACGACGTCTAATGTAGACTCAAAATTAATGGATAGTATCATTGTGTAGAAATAGAAAATAATCATCAAGCATGTTTGCTATCACTGATTTTACTCTCTTATGTGATCATTCTGCTTGACATGATCAAGATTGAGCATCAACTGTAAATCAACGGTTTTGTATTTTCGTTGATTTGCCACTGTTTTTTTCTTGTTGATCCTTTGATGATGACTGTCTAATGTCATCATGTAAATTTTTTTATTCATTTCAACTCTTCCGCATTATCGTCTTGTCATCCAACATGGCTGCTCTTATTGAAATAAAAAGATATAGCGCGCGATATCTTGATTAGATTATTGATTTAGAAATTCAATCTGGAATGATAATTAACAACCAACTTGCAAGCAAGTTGGATACCCCCAAATGTTTCCCTTTATAGATAAAATCTCCGTATGGTATTGGATGTTAATTAAATTACATCCAATGTCTAGTTTACCATATCGAACTTATAGGATCACATTGCAAAGTTCATTTTGACTTATTTCATCGACTATCGACTAAGAGAGAGCAAAAAAATACAGTCCATTTTAATTATTGATTGGCGACAGATTCATTGACATGCATAGCATGACTACTGTAGTCAAACTTTGCCAATATCTCTTTCATTTCTATTTCGAGTTTCATTCATAATAATTTTATGACATTATAAAAAATTTTCTCTCCCTTCTTTGATGACTTTTCCTTATATTTTATAAAAGCCTTACAGATACTTTAATGCATATGATCCCCTTTCACACCATTATCTCCTTGTATTAAAAAAAAACCAATTAGTCGATAGTATAAGTATTGTTAATCTTACTAATGATTTAATATATCATTCATGACAATTCGCCAATGAGCTATGCCATGATTATAATTTTAAAGTTGATAGGATTGGCTTAATGGAAACTATAACATATAATTGCCCTAATTTTAAAATCCTTAATACTGAATATTCTACCAACAATATTTTTTCTCCTCACATTATCTATCATTTCTTAATTTAATTGCAATTTACTAATCCTAAACCTACTTCTCTTTTGATATCTTACTTTTTTTTGGCTGAGTTTATTTCAAAAGTTACTACTAGGAATAATAGAGTTCGATCATTTAATTTTAAAAATTTGTCCATGTCGTTAATGTTATCATCTTATTTCTACATCTAGCTTTATTATGTATTATCATCAATTCTCTATTGGATCATTTATAAAGTAAAAGTTAGTGCTTATAGTGATCAAGTACAATTTCTCTTTTTTGAATATCTTGCTAGTATGGTTAATTTTTGCACCATGATAAATATTATAACGGATAACTAGACTACGGGTAATGACCAAGATTGATTTTTTTCTCCTCCGTTTAATGAATAGCTGCGATTTAGACCATCTTTAATTTCAATACTCTTATATAATTTATGCCAAGAGATAACATTAAGCTTCAAAGTTTAAACTAGGATAATGATGAACAAAGTATTTGTTTCCATATTATTTACACATAAAGTGCAGCTCTTATCCTTCCCCATACGCATCTGGACTAATTAATTATTAATGCTGGCTAAGCATTCTTTTTTGTACCTATCATGTTATCGCATTTTATCACATTTTAGCCATGGATCTTTGATATACATTGTCTTATTCTATCCTGCAAGAGTTACAACTACGACCATGACAAACTAGTACCAATAACTATTGCCGGCACAGATATCAATACATATTTTCCAAGTCTTATTCCATCGCTGTAATTATATATTTACTGTTAAAGGGCATATCCATGCTTACTTTTTTGTTATATGCAATAATTAGATCTATATCTTTTTTTACTATTGTCTGATGTTATGGTAATAACACCATCGAATAAAGTAACTATCTAAGAAACTAGTTTATGTTTTACTCTATTACCTGATGATGGATCGCCTAAAATAGAGTTTATCGGCGTTTATCAGACTCTTTGACACTGTCAAAAATGAGTTCCTATCATGTAGTCTTTGCTATTGTAATCTAATTGAATACAGATATTGAATGAGGTAGAAATGACTAAGTAAGACGATTGTTAGATACAATAACTTTTATACAGCGATTGTAATGCAATCTCTTAATTAACCCACTACGTAATCGTTGATTCATAGATTTTTAAAAATAAATAATCTGTCATGTAAGAATTATTTTCGATATACATTTACTATATTGGCAATAAAAAGAATATCCTTGTCAATACAAATTATTCAGAAATAACAACATCGATAACGATAAAATCAAGTCATAATCATATGCTAACTATCGATCATAATCTATAGAACGGGAATATCGACGGGCCAACGACTGGTTTATTTACCTAGCACTCTATTTATGAAAAACTAATTCACAATACATAATTTCTTGATGTTTGTTAACGTCTTAGGGTATTATTGAAAACAACAACGTTTTGAAAGGTATCCTAATATTATAAGGTAGTCTGTCTAACATTCTATGCCTTGCCTATCAAAAGCTCGACAATGATCTGATTTGACCAAGATAAAGATATCCACGAATAAAGGAAATAAAGGATACGGTAAACTAAAATTCCAGATGTTGATGCTAGCTTACAAATACTAAAGTGTATTTGCGCTAGTTATGTTTGATATAACGCAGAAAATTAATTTTAGAATTAACAACATTGCCTTTTAATGGAACTTCTACTTGTGAGGTTATGCAAGTAGTACGTTAATAGCACATTAATGTCGTCGTAATCTGTTAAAAGGAACTAATTAAAATACAGTAGTTTCGATTTTCTACTCTGCAGTGATTTATTATATAGAAAGTAATTATTGATTTTTAAATTGCTATTTGTAACAGTATAATACCCATACTATGATAGCTAATAACTCAATTGCAATGTAATTTTCTAGTTTCAAATTTTTCAATGCATTCATCGTTAGACGGCAAACCATACATCTACAAGAATTTCCGTTATTTTTGGAGGCATGAACAACTATACGACATATTCATTTCCATTGCAGTAACATTTAAACTAAACTAAACTGGTCATCACACATTTATCTCTATTGATGTAGTATGTAGTCCTTTGCATATGGGAATTTTCATATTCATTATATGTACAGCATTTTGTAAATAAAAAGTGTCAATTAGATAACTTTATCAATCAGTAATGATAACATGTTATCTTAACGTCTGTAAAGCATCCTAACCTGTAAAAATAGCTAAAGTACTTATATAAATTCATTTCGTATCTCCAATTTCGTATACATAACAACTTATAAACATTTCACACCGTGCATTATAACCTCTGACATTCCGTGTCCGGATTAATTTGTGTAATTTTTTACATCTTAGACGTATTAATAATGTATACGATATAATGTACGTGAGTAAAGTATGTAACCGTTCCTTCTCCATTTTAAGACAATATACAGTACATTTATTTGATAAGATATTAATATCTCGTATGAATTTTGAAAAATTTATGAAAGCTATAGCTATAGAGTAGTATCTCGTATCATGACTGCTACCGGTAGAGTTAAATGCACGCTGAAATATCTGTAGTATTAAACATCAAGGTTATAATGATATTACTTCAATAGAATAATTTTGGATTTGTTTTGGCTTGGATAAACTAAAAGAACCTCTAAAATACTCTAAGAACCCACGTAGGCGATGAATTTTATCGTAAATATGAATCTACAGAAACAAAAATAAATTTCATCAATTTAATGTATACATCGAAGCTTCTCCTTTGATATAAGAAAAGATAAAATTTGCAGACCAGTAACATGGTATCATTAGAATCTCGGCAAAAACAAATTTAGCCGGCTTACTTGCGTTTGAACAAGCTGAAATAATTCCTTAATAACTTGATGTGCATCCTTTGATAAAGTAAACTGAATGTAATGCGAATCCAACAGTGCATTTATCCAGTCTAGAACCTAGGATTATAAAAATTTAATCAAAACGTTAAACGATCAATAAATATTATGATTATGCAGTATCAGCTACATCTATTGGCATGTATAAAGTTACAATACAGAACAAAACATTTTCTCATTCTGCGTTAGTAACTATCATTGACTGTAAAGTAAGTATGTGATAATTCTAACCAAGGTTTGTTTGATAGCTTTCATTCGGTGGTTTTTGTCATCTATACACAGCTTCAATAAGTATATTAAATATCGTACAAGAGCCTGTAATGAAAAATGACAACATAAAGTTTAATTTTATATCGGTCATTTTTCTATAGTTTGCTTTCCAACTCATAAAGCCATCCATTAAAAACATTAAATTTTAACTTCAGTAAATATAGGAAACAATTCACTCCATAATAATTTAAGATCAATCAGAATTAGAATGTATCATACCAAACATTCTTGAACAGTGAACGTCCTCAATTCTTCATTCATAAAATAAAGATGACTATTTAACTGCCTCAAGAGCAAATTTCTGATTGTTTATATTAAGAAAATAACCCTATTTCAGATATTTTTAATTAGAGTGCAGAAAATATGAAAGGTATTAAAATGGACTATCACGCTCATTATTTTAATATTTCGTAGAAATATAGCAACCCTTGGTGGGTTAGTAAAATTTTTATAACAGGATACAAGTATTCAGCCTTTCGCTTTGTGATTTGAATATCGTTGAATTCAATTAATGTTTCATTCAATTCAGAATCATCGTTTTTCTTTAATTCTTTATCTGCTTCTGTAATAACTGATTCGCTTGCCCTGAAAGTGATCATAATCATATTTAGACATTAAGAAACCGTAACACGGAATAATTTCCAGACAGCGGCAATCAATAATATTACGACAATGTTCGTTATCCTAAACTGTAACGAAAAGATTACCATGTCCATGGCTCATCGATAATAAAAATAAAATAATTGATGATACTTGACTAAATGATGTAGAATAAGACACGATTTTGCAAGAATAATAGAATCATGACATATACGAGCATTTTATTTTTAAAAATCTGGATTGTTAATAGTTTTCTTTTAAGGTTATTGGGTAGGGTGTAACATTCACTGCACTTACAACAGAATATATTTCATCCCTCTCACGATAACAGCTTCTGATAAGTTGCGAATTTTTTTAACAGCAAGTAAAAACAGAACCTACAATTACAATAGTAGTAAATTTGAATGAGGAATTAATAAAAATCACCGATATTGAGTGGGGTATCACAAATACCATATCATCTTTTTCGAATATAGTCGGAAAGAGTGATGGGCAAGCACTACAATTAAAAATTAACAAATGGCATCAGTTTTTAACAGCATTATAAAGGTTAGGCTTTATAACAATCAATCCATTTGCACCAGAAGAATAATCCATTCAGAGAAAACTAATAGGATCATAACCTAAATGATATCCCATTCGCGCGAATAAGTTTTATAAAAGCATTTCTTGGCCAAATCTTTTCCATAACGATGCACTGATGCAGTAATTGAGATAAAGCGTTGCAGTACATAGCTTTGGCATAGCCCTTCATCCACGGAAAAAAAAGAAATATTACGCATACATTTTATGATGTTATACAGCTACACTTTAGACTTGTTAGGTTATGCTGGTCGTGATTACCTTTACAGGACTCAAAGCAGATAAGACTTCATCAACAGCTTTTTCGAATTTTTTCACGGCCGTATACTGTGTATATTATCAGCATAGCAAGGATGAATATAGATAAAATTTAACATCTCACCCTAAATTACTTTATCGTATCAGATTTAATCAATAACTTTGTTCTCTCAACTACTAAATTCAAGCAATTAAGAAATTTATGAGCCTTATTGTATAGATACTAACGTTACTTTCATTTGATAAATAAGAAGCTGCCTTATTCCATGCTTGTAGTAAGTTTTGATCCTATAATAGACAGCATTATGAAGTTGAGTACAGTAGCTTTTAAGAGCTAGTACTAATCATTAGTCATGTAGTAGTAGTAAATATCAAAACTACTGATACCTTCTCGTGACCCTTCCAATCCGATATATTAATGGTATTTGTACATACAGAGTTGCTATCACTATTATTTAAAAGAATACAACCATAGTACTGTCAGTATACGTCGTATTTCCTTATGAAACTTGAACTACCGTAATTCAATTTGTTAATGCGTAATCAGTATTATTACATTACAAAAGAATATTCGATTTTCTACGATTTCAAACTTTGTCACATAAACTTTCGTTAAATTCAGTCTAACCTGGTTGAAGGCATTTTCATACCCAAAACAGACAACAATGAAGCTGGTTGACATTCGTAATAACACACAATCACAGCGGTATCAATAGCGATAAATAAATATGGAGAGATGTTCACAATCTATAAGAACAAATAAGAGTAATTGTTAAGGAGTACCGTAGAAAAATATAAAATCATGCTGTAAATTAATAGTACTTGTTATTAATGTATTTAGTAAGCAAGTATAGGAGTGTCTTGAAGGTAGTCAGATAGGTGAAGATAGAAAGCTACATAAAGGCCGTTCATTACTTACTTGTAAAGTGTTATCTGAAGATTGAGCAATATCTTCGTCAAGCTTTAGACTTTCCAATAAGTTATGACGGCATTGCAAAGTTCCAAATGTTAAATCCCATAACGACAGTATTGCTTCTGTAATTATAAATTTATATAATGGTCAGTATCCGATAGGTTGGATAAATTTGCAGTATTGTCACAGTTCAAATTAAACCGGTACATACCTGTGTTATCACCATCAACGCTCTTCTCGGCACTGACAACATATTGCGAGTTAAGTAAAGCTAATGATACCTAGACAATTATACCAACAGCAATTGCATCTTATAACTGTACTAATATCAACACAGACCCAGCAATGCAAGAAATTTACCTTAGATTGGCTTTTCTTAACATCGGATAAGGAATTATATTGTACTACTTGTAAATTGATACGGCTATCTTCCTCTGATAATGAAGTTTTACTTTGTAATAGATTAGTAATATTCGGACTTTGGCGTAATGATTTATCCGACCCTATGATAAAGAGTCAGTAAGAAATTTAACAGAGATCAAAACAAAGAGTTATAAAAATCGCAATTTTAATGAAAATTCAATTCTTACATTGGGAGACTAAGATATTTCGAGAAAAATTGTAATCCATCGCTAGAAGATCGGTCTAAGATTGGAATAGAACAAGATTAGCATTATCTACTAGAGTACATGTATAAACGTTACAAAGAATTTTACATCATTAACATACATTGTACGAAAACTATTGGATCTAAAGGTTCACATAATCGAAATCATCAATTAGTAGTTGTGCTATAGGTTGTTAACTAAATTACCTGCTTGTCGATTGATAATTTAGCCATCAGAACATCGACAAATGACTGATTTTGATCTTGTAATTCTTTGACATTAAGATAGTATTCATCGTCCTAGGCAATAAAAATGTTTAGCACAAAAATGTCATTAAAATTATCTCTTCATAGATATTTATTGGATAATTTTCAAAGTCTATCGTTTGCTTACCCGACAAGTTATTATTCCTACGTACAAAAAATTATTCTTTTGGCTCCAAATTGAACTCCAAACGACCTGTATATCACTTTAATTCACAGTTTTGAACAAAAATTAATCTATTGGTACTACATAGGTTATAACATCGTAGCTATTTCTTGTTCGTTGTATGTACACGGTAATTTTAAACTCACTTTGGTTTTGTTCTTTTAGCTCTCTTACGGGTTGTGGGCATTGTACCATTGGAATTACTAGATGACATCAGAGCTACAGTTCCATCCGTAGAGATTATAATTGGCTGGTTTAAAGTTACAATGGGTGTAGTTGTTGGTGCATGAAGTCGATAGACTGGCTTTTCAACCTGCGTTATACAAGTTGTTTGATGATTATGAGTATCGTAAAGATATTTTAATAAGTCATGCGAATACAATTGCAGGAAACAATGGCATTAGTTCAGCATATTTCTTCATGACATCAAATCAATAGGCATTAACATACGCGTGCAGTACATTTGTCTGATAAGCTAATTAATCAGTATTATTTAATCCAAGTAAATACTAATGAAATTGAAATATCATCACTTATTTCGAATTTAACGATTAAATTTAACGCCCGTACGTAGGGTATATCTAGCTAATTTGATACTTGAATACTTAATATTATCAAGATCTAACTTTAAAGCGTACTTACAGAAATGTGAGAAAATTCACCGAATGTTGGGCAATGGTCGCTCCACTGGAAAATATCCTGAAATGTAAAATGCCAACATAAAGTCATTCTTTCGGATGCTATTGTAGGTTATGACTACATGTCATCGTTGAATATTAATTAATTATCTAGTAACGATGGTCTATCCTAGCAGTTAAGTCTTTACTGTTATTGTTTGAATTATAATTTCCATAGTAGTTCAATAATTTTATAATCTCGTTGGAGCATTTAGCCTTCATTTACTGAGAGTGTGTTACTTCCAAACCATACTTATTGCTCATTGGTGCTCATGAGTTAGTATTAATTTATTATAATATTGATAATAACAGCTATACCCAGCCTAACCTTTTCATTGAAGACACAGTAATAATCGTTGGTACTTTCTACTTGGATAGCATAATTTGTTGCATGGTATCTTTGCTCTACGGACCAACTTTTGTAGGCACTTTTTTCTTCATACTATAGCAAGATTGCACATATAATCACGTTCAATTTCATCCATTACCATGGTGTTACAAGTAAGATTTTAACAATAAAATATATCCTTTTACTTTATATCTAACTGATGGAAATTTCTATCTATCCTAAGATTGGTAAAACTAGAAGAACAACACCATATATCTCTTACAATCGAATATGTACAGCATTGTGTTAGGGTTAACTGTACCACAACGAATGTGAATGACAAACAATGTGATAGGCCAGTCATAAGATCAACATACTGATCTCAGTTATGCAAGAGATATCGATTGCAGATTCGTTTACTACATGCCAATATTAGCTACCAAGTTAATTGAAATTAGAAGCATGCCCTACAGTATACAACGACTACAATATCGCATGATGAGCATTTAGTAGATAGAGACTTACATCATAGACATAGATTCCCTTTTTAGCATAGGTGACAATAATCCTATTGGGAGATGAATGTTGAGCAATGCCAACGACAAAATCTTCCGCTGCATTATTACGGCATAGTAAGAAACTATCATTGATTTTAGCCATGACTGTCGCTATTTGCTGTTGCACATGCAATATCCACAGTTAATAAGAATACTTCGACAAGTAGTCTAGTGATGAGATATAACTCTATTTCAAGAAAATTGGGTCTTTCCTGTGCAAGAGCAGCGAGGTCGTCAGATATCCTCCAACAATCAATACCCTATCCTCCAACAATCAATACCCTATCTCGTAGTTGTACCGTGGTATAATATCAATAGTACTGTAGACCAAGAACAGAAGCTCAGTAGCATTCAGTAAGGTAAGAAATGGAGGAAGTTTCCAATATTATCAACGATAATTCCAGGTTCCAAGCAATTTTCCGATGGAACGTGGATGCAATGGTGGATTTCGTTTCCGGTGGGCCTTGAGTGCACGAGCACGCTGGTGTGACGTGACGTTGTCTTGGTGCTGACAGTATTGTAGCTACTATACTGTTCGGGATAGTAGTTGAAATTTATAGTCAAGTGTACCAAGAGCTACATTATACCTGGTATATTGACTACCAATTCTGTCTGAAGTGCGGTATAGTACCATCAACTATTCGAGCTGGGGTCTGTCCTTCCGTACGAGGCTTGTACCGCTAAAAACTAATGTCATATAGGGCAATTCAATTTGTAGTGTAAGTGGGTTTCTTTGTATGTAATCAGATGACATTAATTTTACTAGCAATAAACTCGATATTTTGGCCATAATAGAAAAAGCTTTTTCTCTATGGGCTCTGTGGTGGTGTCTGTGCGCCTAGATAGTATTGTGACTGCAGTTGACTATCCAGTATACTGTAGGCACTCTACGAACTGATCAAAGAAACCAAGGCAACCATGGAGGCAACTTGCTCTAATAAATTGCTCTAAAATAATTTAGAACATTTGCAATATTTTAACCACTTTCGATGGCTCGATTACTTGCAGTTGATTGCAAAAGATCCTTCAACGTGTAAGTTACTCTATCAATCAATCAATTTATCGTACCGTAAATGATCTTAATAGACTATAACAGTATTGACAATGTTGCAAAATCTCTGTAAGTCGTAAAACCTGGATTCTTTCCAATATGGATAAATTAGCTATTTTTAGGCTGATTCTATCTAAAAATGAATCTACTGAGCGATAAAGACAGTGCTTGCAGAGTTCTTAACCTAGTAGTTATAATGTTAGCGACTTGTGTTATTGTCATAAATACGCAACTTATTCACCATGTTTGCTATAAATGCAACACTGCAAATATAATATCTTGGGGTACTTCGTCATCAAACTATCTCATGTTGATGTTAAAACTAATGCTCAGTATCCAAGAAGGAAAAATGCGTTTCAGAATTTTACTCCTGAAACCACTTTAGCACTTCATATTATCCACTTAGAAATATGCATTATTTCACGTAGTTAATGAAATAGAGAAATATTGTAATAATCCATTATGCCATACTCATAAATTGCATGCTTGTCCAAGAGGGTAAATATTCAACTGCTGATTTACCTCGTTTAACTTTACTCACATATAGGATCCAGGAAGAAATCAACCAGATATCCATTGCTATTGACAAATCGCAATCATTACTCAATAATTCAACCTATTTGCGCTGCAAAAAATTAATTTCAATCAGGTAACAAAAGTTTATATCCTGTACTTTCGAAGTCCATTAGATCTGTCTTGTCAACTATTACAATGTGATCGATCCTTTGATTTATGTAACTATGCGTATGTTAACGGCTAAGTATTGAAATCAATGTTTTAGTTCGAAGCAATATTAATGCTCGATTCTCTCCCGTTCTATAAGGCCTACATTGCGGGATAAGCCAGTAGAAGATGAAGGTATTGCATAAGACAGGGGCCTAGTATTATTGCAGCCCTTATCTCATAATTTATATATAATTAGTGGATATATCAACAGATACACTGCAACAGATAAATATTTTATTGTATTTACTATGTATAGTAGTAATATTTTATTGACTGCAAATAAGTATAAAGCTGGTCAATGCCGAGATCATTCATGATCTATATACAGTATTAGTAAGAATGGATTAAACTATATCTATATCATATAGAAAGCGAAGTGTCGATAGAAAGAAAAAAAGAAGAATTAGAAATTATTGAAACACTTAATCGTGCGATTGAAAATGCAAATATTGCTGAAAATGAATTACAAGTAGAACATAACAAATAGAATGCTGCACTATTGTGCTATTACGTAATACAGTATTAAAGCGAATATGTAAAATAATATCGGTTTGTCTATGCAGGTAAAAGGCAAATTCAATAAGAAAAAGAAGAGCTTATCCGAAATTTATAGTAAGCTATTATACCCTACTTCATACGAGATAAAATTAAGTTAGTGAGCCTAAACTAAATTATGTCTCGTAACATAATAGCTTCAAAGCCAATTGCAAAATCTAAACCAACAGCAAAGTCCACAGCTATTAAGAAAGAACATGCAACTACTGGCAAAAAAGTACAGCCTTCAGAAGATAAAAAACGAATGAAAACTAGCGCTCGAGTAGCTTCATCACAACGTATTAAAGTATCTAACGGTAGTACATCGACGGATAAAGTATTGGTTATCAATGAAAAAAAAGAAAATCCAGTGGTATCAACTGCTGCTGTTAAGCCTAAAAAACAGAATCGTAAACTTCTAGAATACGAAGTGAACGAGGCTAAAATATTACAGTAATATATAGTTAAACAATTTATAATTATAGGATGTTTACATGAAAAATTGCAGTCCAGCCATATAATTTAGCTTTTAATTGAAATTGTATCTCCAATAATTGCTTAACATAGATTGGACAAGACAATCATCACCAGCAAATTTAGGCGACAATGCCATAAATTTAGGCAGTTAGCATTATTTTTCGTCCTTATACCATTTTAAATAGTAACATATATCTATTTGTAAACACATTCAGTTTTATACCGTGCAATGTTCTTCTATTTTGTTGATAAGGCTACAAGAAGAGATTAAAAAGACTTGTGAAATGGCTGATATTGAAACGAAAGAAAACTTTATCTCACGCTTGGAGTCAACTGTATCTACAGATACTATCTCCTGCATATTATTTTAGCAAACCTTCGTATGTTTAGAAATTACTTCATCTCTTATTTCTTCTCCTTAACATTTAATTTTCAAGTTTGACACACCAAGTTCAGTGGCTGGATTTGACGATTTACAAAAATTATCCAAGTTTTGTATTACCAAACACAAACTGTTTATGGAAGATGTAGATCATTTCGTAGAAAATATTAATGAAGGTTGAATCTATACAGTATTATCAATGCTGTTTCATAAACAACTGTATGTAGTGTGCCTTTTATACTAAAAATAGATGAAGAAATGAAAATTCACTCACCGTTCTTGTCTCAAGCTTTTCAACAATTTTGTGCCGATGCTAGGGATCTACATGCAGAAAGTATGGAGATAATTAAAGGTACGATAGTGTAAAGAGCCATTCATTTATCTAAAAGTGGTTTAAGTAATAGCATAGTACTCGTTCCTAATTTTATAGATGAAAAACTCCTTTATACCCATTGTAAATGCAACAACTGCAATAGTGCACTTGCTGTACATAACACCGTCAATGGTAATTTTTTTATGATGATGAATTCTTTAAGGATTAGTAAATGATTTAGTAATTATGATTGAGAACAAGCAAAGGCGATGAGACTTCTAATTCAGGAAAATATATATCATATTCTACCATGGCGGTAAATTATTACTATACTATTTGCTGTAATATACTTCAGTAATATAATGGTATTGATTTACACTGTATTAAGTTTCACTACATCTTCATCAACGATCAGGAATTAAGTAAGTTAGTAGACCTTTATCATGAAGCACAAGCTACATATATGCAAGGAAAAATTGAAAAGGTACTACTGCGAAAGAAGACAATTACGCGTAATAATAGGACTGCATCAGGTATCTGAATAATACATAACCTCATAATTTATATTGATGATTATATATTTCCATTTCAGGAAATTGCAACCAATACGGTCCCATTAATAAAATGTATGGATCCGAATAGCAAGTAAGTACTGAAACTCAGAGTGTGATTTTGGTGATTGTATCGATTTATTGAAATATTGACTAGAGAAATAAGATTATGATTTACTCCATTTAATTTTAACCTGCTAGAGATTTTTATGAACTCTTTCGCATGGTATATTCTATATTATGCAATGGTGGTAAAACATTACCGACTTTAGTTATCGATAAGGATTAAATACTCCCTTTAAAGATTTCTTCTATGAAAGCGAAGGAGTGAATTCGAAATGATAGAATCCTTAGTGACTTTCGCAATTGTAATTATTATTACTAAACCGCTGAGAATTTGTATTGTATTGTATAGCAAAAATGTATTACTCAGCAACCATTTTAAGTTATGATCGTAATTTTTCATCTATTTATTTTAAACCATTTATTGGGCGCTATCTTTGAATTAAACATAAGTTTAACAAAAAACAGCTCAAGTTCTTAATATAGCAGAAAAGCAATATAGCGTCTTAATGTAACAATTTATCTTTATGGAGTTTGAGAATTGACATTTATTAATAGGAATTGCGAAATGATTTATGATCAGATTTTTTTAAAATAGACATATTTATACTATAAAGGAATAATTATTATATATTTGGTAAAGAAAGTAATTAATTTAATTTTAATTCTCGAATATTATATGTATAAAGACAAGTATATAAATTGTACGTCATATACTTCATGATAAAATCGATGCTTTAAAATATTAGTTGGCTGTGTGATATAAATATAAAATACAACTTTGTTCTGAATTGGAATTACACAATAGTGCAACAAAAGATAACTTACCGTTTATCAATCTATCAACTTATATAATTACTTGCCGTATATGGTGCGTATATATGGATTGTGAATTGAACTGTGATTAGTGTGATATCATGACCTACAGTATAAGATGAACACATCTACAGTATATCATGTAAAATGTGTACTTATATTTTTAATCGCACAATGAGTACAATAACTTGATTTCGTCGTTGTAGTTCATCTCAAATCTAGATGGTGTTTCTAATATCATAGGTATATTGTTTAACCTTGAATCGTTCATAATTAGCTTGAAAGCCTTGAGGCCAATCTTTCCCTTGCCAATATTTTCATGTCGATCTAAGTGGCAACCTAATTCACCTTTGGAATCATTAATATGCATAGCACGCAAGTATTGAAAGCCTACTACACTATCAAACTCATCCATAGTTTTCTTATAGCCTTTTTTACTTGCTATGTCGTAACCTACCAAGAGAATGATACCATGTTTAATCGATCTATAGCTCTTTAATATCTAGATTGGTCAATTTTATAACAATTTAATTAAATAGTTACGACTTAGGAAAAGGGTAATTGAGCTTAAACATATAAATAGTAGAATTTATAGCACATCTACAGTAATTTCGATACACTATCTGGTTACCACGATGTCCATGACCCTACTCATAAGCTCCTATAGACAAGATTATTAAATATAGTTTACAGTTCAAAAATTTGGCAAGCTTACCAGCAGCAAATGTATGACATGTATCGAGACAGACACCAACTCGAGATTTATCGTCAACACGATTAATAATTTCGGCTAATTCTTCAAAAGAGCCACCAATGACATTTTTCTGGTTGCTCATATTCTCAATGACGGTAATGACTTTGTTAGTAGCCCGGTGAGCAATGTTGATACTTTCAGCAATAAGCTGTATACATTCCGTACGAGATATTTCGCCACGGGATGATCCAGGATGAAAATTATATAACATTAAACCTAATTTTTCGCAACGCTTTAATTCATCAATTAAAGCATTGCGACTCTTTTGTAAGGTATCAGGATTGGGTGAGCCACAATTCATTAAATAAGATCCATGAGGTAATATTTGCCAGGGTGTAAACTTCATCTCCTTACAAACTTGTTGAAATTGATTGGCAGCCTCATCCAGTAACGGTTTACTATCCCATTGACGTTGATTGCGCAGAAAGAGTCCAAAAGCACCAGCACCTGTTTGATGTGCATCAATAGCAGCATTATATAAGCCGCCACTGATAGACATATGACCTCCAAGCCATTTCTGGTAACGTAATGGATGGTTGTTCTCGTGTAGGCTGCTATTATCCTTTACCTTTTTCTCTTTCTTGTTGGATGTTTTCGTTTTCTTGGTTTGTGGACTAGTCTTGAGGTCATCACTGGCATGATGATGATGATGATTCACAGAGGATTGTTTTTTACTCTCTTTCTTAGCTAGTTTGGCTTTGCTACGGCTTGTTTCTTCGTTGTTTTTCCTTTTTTTAGAAGTGATTGCAGCTGGTATATTGTTTTGATGGGTAGTTTGGCTGGCAATTTGTCTTACAAGTAATCGCGAGCTCCTCCTCATGTTTGTTACAACGATGTAGGTTTTAGCTGCGTGCAGACATCATCAGTGATATACTACTCGTGTATTGTATTGTACTGTAGATTAGAGTACTCTACGACGAACTCTACAGTACAGTATAGTGTACTGCATGGATTTAGCCATTACAGTATATTCTCATGGCAGATCATGATGCTGCATGTGTCGAAAGAGCAACAGAATATTTACCAATATTTAACTGTACAGTACTGTATGCTGATTGCAATGTTTTGCATCATGGCCATAGCTGGATATCTGGGATGGCCAGTCTGATTAGAGTACACTACGACGAACTCTACAGTATAGTGTACTGCATGGATTTAGCCATTACAGTATGTTCTCATGGCAGATCATGATGCTGCATGTGTCGAAAGAGCAACAGAATATTTACCAATATTTAACTGTACTGTATGCTTGTTGATTGCAACAATGTTTTGCATCATGGCCATAGCTGGATATCTGGGATGGCCAGTCTGATTAGAGTACACTACGACGAACTCTACAGTATAGTGTACTGCATGGATTTAGCCATTACAGTATGTTCTCATGGCAGATCATGATGCTGCATGTGTCGAAAGAACAACAGAATATTTACCAATATTTAACTGTACTATATGCTGATTGCAACAATGTTTTGCATCATGGCCATAGCTGGATATCTGGGATGGCCAGTCTGGAAATGACATCATTCGGTGCTCGCTTGTACTATACTGTACAGTGTACAGTGTACAGTACTGTGGCAATGCTACAGTGTGTGTACTGTAGAGATTCCCATAAGTGTCCCTTTAACTTAGTCAGTAGAATGAACGTCCATACGGTGTACTGTATAGAACACCGACGAGTGTATTATACCATAGACTGAGACCGTTGAGTATAGGAGCAAAATCCTTCTTCAAATCATGTCTATTCCTGTCTTGGAAACTTCAACTTGGACGGAAAACTCCATTCCTGGCCATGATTCATAGAGTTAAGACCGATTTCATTCATCATTAAGGCTGCATCTATTCCATAAGTAAGCTATCGCTATTGCTGGTAATTGAGGATTGTCTATTTATCCATTCTTTGAAAGTTTCAATATTCAAATTGGAGACGAATTGAGCAACATTGACATCATCGCGGTTGTCATTGCAACCTGCAGACCATCGGATCTGTCTGTTGGAACTGGAAAACTCTCACCATCAATTAATTAATTATAGACAAGTAGGAGAGAGAGACAGATTCATCATGGAGCATCAACAAGACATGCAACCAAGCTGTAGTCATCAGGCAGATATCGATGAAATCATCCAAAATGATACAACAATACAAGTCGACAATCCACATGCTGATGGCCAACAACAGCTAAAAGCCCTTGGCTTAACCGTTTTTAACCATTCTGACTATGAGCAAAATCTTATTAATCAAATTGCACAAGCAATCAAAGCGGAAGAAGTGCTAGCTGAGAAAGAGAAAGTCCAATCTCAATTGCAAATTCTTCAAGAAACGATGAGGTAACCCATGCAATAGATTGTATATTACATGCCCCTATAGCATCTACACCCGCAATAATGTAATTATAATTCTTCGTAATAATAGCTCTATCGATCTAATAGAGGATGTACAGATACTTAGAAAACTTCATGAATATCAATCTACACGCATGATAGTAATAGACAGAATTAAAGGTAACTAGCTTTAAATTCAATCTCTTGCTTGTGATAGATCAAATACAGTTCAGACAGGAACATTTCGACAGGATAGTATTAATCATGTTATAACGGGAGTTTTAGGAATTGGCTATATTGGTAATACGAAAGAGAGGACACTTTTTTTATTTGACTTAGATCATCCTTAAAACAGAATGTATCAATACAGGGATTCGAGAAATAAGATTTCTTATAGTGTTTGTTACTTGTAATACCTACCTAGTCATATTGTCACCACTATAATATTGCAAATGTTAGTCGAGAAATTCTAATCCAATTGTGATTAATCATAAGGAAACGCCATCAGCAACTAGCGACGGTTAAAGATGAACATGTAAGATCCAACGTAATGTCGACGGTAAGATTGAATACATAATAATAAAACGTTGTTTAATTAAAGTATCGTATCGATATATGATGAGAATCAAAATCATCTATTGAAATACAACATATGATGCTTCTCGGACGTAGATATTACATGCATATATAAACGTTTATAAATAAGTGTAAGTGTATTATACTGTGTGTAAGTTTTCCTTTAATATTTTATATGCCCTTTACTGCATTCATACTTTAGCTTGAAAATTTAAGAAATCAAGAGAATGAATTAAATGAAAAATTGTCTGTACTGGAGAAAGAAAACACTGAAAGCAGCAATACTTTAAACGACGAATGTAGCGGTTAGTCCATACTGTATTTAGCATGTGCTGACAGCACCACGATTCTACTTTACATAATGTCAAATAGAACTTTCCAAGAAACCGTTTTAACAATTGTTTATATTAATTATAGAATTAATTTGCTATAGTATGATACGAATTGCTCGCAAATCGTTATAGAAATTGATAGATGCTGTTGCATGCTATGCTACTTGCACTTTTTTGGTTAATTATCATTACTGCTCCATTCGATGATGATCAGATTTTATGCTATATTGTAGAATTTAGCCTGATATAATACTCATCATAGTCTATTAAATTAACTTCGAAAGAAAAATAATCCGAACTTTATCAATTTTTATACTATACCTCTCGTAGGAGATTCTAGCAATGACGTTAATAACAAATTAGAGTTATTACAAAAACAACGTGAACAAACCTTGTCTTATACTATACCTGATGAGAAATTTACAAGTGATGATGTATCTGTTTCCGATGAAATGATCGAAACGGTATTGGGTGAGCTTGGCGATGATATGTCCCTCAATGATACCTTTTACAAGAATTGGCTAGACGACGGTGATTTCGATATAAATTCTACAAATAATACTGCCGATCAAAGTCAAGTCATAATTGAACCAGACTCTTCTAATAATGTACCCGATAAAAATGAGATCGATAAGGAACTACCAAGTGCCTTATCAAAAAAGCGTAAAAAGAATAAGATTACAAAGATAGATCGTTCTCGTAGTTTAAGGGATACTAGCGGTTCGGATTTTGAGGATCAAGGAGCCGATAGCGATGAATATGTACCTAATAGTAAAGAGTTAGCAGACAGGTATATAAAAATTACGTTTAATTTTATATCTAGGTAGTAACACTTTACTAATAGCAAGCGGTAGCTAACGCTTACATTTTTTTATATGCTTGGATAGCTTCTATGATAGCGATGAAAACAAAAAGCGCCGCCGTAAGGAAAAACGTTCCGGCACTTGTACACCCATTAAAAATGATAAAAAGAATAAAATGGATACGAAAGACAAACAATACCAAGATGAACCTATATCACTACATCAGCTAAGCAGAAAGCGAATTATATCTACACAAGATAAATGTATCGATGATGCCTACAAGGATGTCTATCGAACTCGAATAAGGTATGTTTGAGAATACGTACTAACTGTAATTCAATGAATAGCTGACATGTGAACTTTATTTATATACGAGTACTTATATCATCTAAAACTTACATTACCGGTACCCCTAAATAATAATAATAGGTTATATAAAGAACGCTTTCAGGCTTATAACCAACTTCTAGATGCTGTGGAAGGCAATGATGTCGGTCAAATTACTAGCAAGAGTGATTATAGTTCATTCATAAATTGTTTCGACAATGCTTACGATATGGTTTTAGATGGTGGTCTGTCCGTACCTGGTGGCATCTGGAAAAAATTGTTCAAGTATATTAGCCATTAAAATTACTTATGTGTTTATGTTTTTAATGAAGGATACAATTTTAGTACCTGTAACTAAAATACAAATCTGAATTAATCTAAAAGATATCAGCAAGACGGTGTCCGTTGGATGTGGGAACTACATAGACAAGACGCTGGTGGAATAATTGGGGATGAAATGGGTTTAGGCAAAACCATACAGGTTATTGCTTTTTTGGCTGCTCTAAAATATAGTAAATTACCCCAACGCCATGGAAAGTAAGCCAACTAGAGTCTAGCAGTCAATTTGTTACGTACTGTAAGACGACAGAGTTGATAGATTATTTTATCGATTTTATTTCTGTTATTAAGGTATACTGGATTAGGGCCAGTACTAATTGTATGTCCGGCGACAGTTCTTGAACAATGGGTTGCAGAATTTCATAAATGGTGGCCGCCATTTAGAATAGCTATATTTCATGAGACTGGCTCTTATGCTGGCTCATTAGTAAGTTACTGTAACTTACTTACGGTAACTATAGCGATATAATTCTGTAGTACACTGTACAATATTTAATTTGATGTCTTATTTTTTAATACATTAGGAGTCGTTAGTCAAAGACATAGTCTATTCGAGAGGCATCTTAATTACAACCTACAGTCATGTTCGCATATACCAGACCCTCCTTGCTCAAAAGCCTTGGGAATATGTATTTCTCGATGAAGGACATAAAATTCGTAATCCTGATGCAGAAATCACAATAGCAATAAAACAGGCTTGTTAAACTTAAAATTGATTTCAATTTTCTAGATGCGATAAAGGCAGTATCCAATTCTTTTACAATTCTTCGAGTTAATAACTCTTTTATACAAACATTTTAAATGTTGAAATAGGTTAGAACACCACATCGAGTCATTCTTACCGGTACCCCTATGCAAAATAATCTACGTGATCTATGGTCATTATTCGATTTCGTTTTTCCTGGTAAACTTGGCACATTACCAGTATTTATGGAGCAATTTTCTGTCCCAATCACAATGGGAGGTTATGCTAACGCCACTGAAGTACAGGTTATGATTTGTCACAAAATAAAATTAAGAAGATGGCTTAAAGTCTCAATCAGCTAACTCTTTTCCTGTTAATAGGTCCAAACTGCTTATAAATGTGCTTGCGTTTTACGCGATACCATCAATCCATATTTATTGCGCCGTACTAAAGCAGGAGTACAGAAAGACTGTTTGCATCTTCCCCCTAAAAATGAACATGTATGCTAATTAAATGTTCTAAAGTTAAAGAGAGATTATGACTGACCTTATTAGCGTCTAACGATACAGCAACTGTCTGGTTTGCGTCTAGGTATTATTTTGTCGATTAACGGATTTTCAGCGATGCGTTTATCAGCAATATCTAAAATCTGATGAAGTAGCAGGAATCATCGATGGACGAAATCATGTTAGTTTTTCTGTTAATTCTAAAGTATAGATAGTATTTAAAGCTGTAGCTAAATTTACGTGTCTATTTCTTATTTATACTACCAGGCTTTTGGCGGTCTCATTACCCTACGCAAAATTTGTAATCATCCTCATCTTACAAATATTTCCGTACCACGTGTAGCAAAGGTTAACGTGGATAGCGAAATTATTCGATCTGATGGACATTGGCTATTATCTGGGAAGATGATTGCACTGAAAACGCTGCTATCACTATGGAGAGAAAATAAGCATCGTGTATTGTTATTTACTCAAACGCGTCAGGTTGCTTTTCACTACAATTAGCTTTTATTGTGTATTATTTTATGTAGTAGCTATCTTGTCGGAATACCTTCATTTGTGTTAAGTAATAGGTACAATTGTCTTGTATTTTATAATAGATGGCAAATATCCTAGAAAAGTTTGTAAAATCTGAGAACTACCCTTATATGCGTATGGATGGCACAACCAACATCTCTAGTAGACAATCGCTAGTGAAATTATTCAACAGGGTACTTGGATATTATTGTATCGGTAACTAATGACGTGAGTAGATTAACTAACGGAAGAATTGTTATCAATATACAGAACAATGCCATATTTATCTTCATATTGACAACGCGTGTGGGAGGTCTTGGTCTCAATTTAACTGGAGCAGACAGGGTAGTGATTTTCGATCCAGATTGGAATCCTAGTACTGATATGCAAGCTAGGGAACGAGCTTGGAGAGTTGGACAAACAAAAGAGGTCACAATTTATCGCTTTTTAACATCGGGAACGATAGAAGAAAAGATATATCATCGGTAACTATCACTGAAATTCGTCATGTATGGTAAAGTTACCAAGTAAATAGAGAAGACATGATCGAATTAATCAATATTTAAGTTAATGGTTATTAATTCCTTAGGCAAGTCTTTAAAGAATTTCTTACCAATCGAATCTTAAAAAATCCAAAGCAGCGACGTTTCTTCAAATCGAACGATTTATATGAGCTGTTTTCATTAGATTCCACTGATAATAACGAAACGAGTGCGATATTTGCTGGAACTGGTTCTGAGATTGACTTACATAATAAGATTAAAAAATATCGTCTAGCACGTAAAAGTTCAAGAAAAAAATCGAAGAAATCAAGCCGTGGAAAACGTAAATTATTATATTTCAAATTAATAAAATGCCTTACTTCTTACATCACATCAGATCTAAGCAGAAGACAATTAATTCGTACTTTAAGATATAGTATAATGTTACTTGAGTAAATTTGGTAGTTTACTACCTCCTTTTCCATTACAAATAAATCGCTCTTTCTTTATGATGCGCATAGACGTAGATGGCAGTAATTGATATTAAATTCTTCGCGCTGATATAAATATGTGTACATTAGTAATCAATTAAGGCAACTCCGTAATCATCAGTACACGTGTATATCTAGAATATTATACAGTTTGTGCATTTACTTAGTCTGACACTCTACTTTACAGGTATTGAGGGAACTAGGGTAGATTATGTAGATAAAGAAGATAGCTATCATTCGTCATCGCTTGATGCCAAAACCGGAAAAACGGGCAATTCAGACGATTACGTACTAGGAGCTCTGTTCAAGAAAGCTGGTAAATGATTAGCTAATAATACTAATCATCGATATATTGTAGTGCATTACTTGTATTTAACGATGGAGCGCATATATATTTAAATTGTATCTTCTATTCTGTGCTTTCAAAGGCGTACAAAGCGCAATGAAACATGATAAAATTGTAGATTCGTCTAACCAAGATTATTCTTTGGTGGAAAGTGAAGCCAAGCGTGTGGCAGAGATTGCTAAGAAGGTTTTAACAAATTCAAGTCAAGAATGCAAGAAATATTCTATTGGTATACCAACATGGACGGGCAAATCAGGAATTGGTGGAGCCCCAATGGCCAAGTTGTTTATTTGTTTATCTTTTAAATCTAATATCTTGACTAAACTAATTATCTTGAAAATCTAATAATAACGTTATCTTATTATTGTTCAATTATTGTAATATTGCTAGGCCAAAGTTTGGTAAATCCTCAGTTTCACATTCAAAAACAAAACAGGTAGGCTAGCGTTAGTCATCCATATAAATTAGTGATAGCGCTTTTTCTTATATCGTTTGATAAGTTATCAAATGGGTCTTGATCTAGAATTGCTACATACACTTATAACCAATATTACCTTTCTGTTAATAGGGAGTGGAACAAGAACAAAATCAGCATTTTAGTGGGAAGGCAAAAAATGCCTCTGAAGTGATGTCTTCCAAAGATCTATTAACGCAAATGCGAACTAGGAATATGTTTTCATCTCCATCGGGAAATAATACATCAAATAATAATGATGTTGATGGAGTTGTGCTAGATGGAGCTAGAAATAAAATCTTGTTGGAATTACGCGATTTTATTGCTGGAAAACCCAACACACAAGCAACTAGCCGGGCTATTATAAATAAATTTCAATCAAAATTGAGAAATACCGATAATGCTGCTTTTCGTGCTATGTTAAATGAAATGTGTACTTTTCGATCTATGACTCATGGCGAAGGTGTTTGGGTCTTAAAGGCACAATATCGCCCAAAGTGAACTGCTATGCAACTACTGAAATATAGTGTATGTCATATTGGCTGATTCAATAATGATAGTGATACAATCAAAATTGACGACTACGTCTACTTTATTATAAGTACTATGATAATACCAACGATCATTTTATTAATATTTAAAGCACTATCTTTATCATTATAAAACTAATTAATAGAATTAACGAAAGGGATTTTTCTAAATGAAATGAATAATTTCATTGAATGATTGGTCCACAGATTATTTTAAGTTATTTACCAACGATTGCGTATGAATATACGATCAATGAATAAGTTAAACCACAGCTAATATCAATATTACAAAATATATATCATTTTCGAAAGAAGTCTCAATGAAATGATGCGTTGAAATTCTTAAGAGATTGCAGTCTGATAGGATAAAAATCCAAAAAATATTTTAAATTTGCAGATATTACAATTGTATGCGAGTATAGTTATGTAATGACATCATCGCTGTAACGGCAGCATTTTTAATAATAAAAGTAATTATCTCGAAAACATTAATTCATGTTTTATTGTGCTGGTGTACAATTTTATTGAACTCGCCATGACTGTTACTCGTATAATAGCAGGTAAGAGGGATCAAGAATGTCGCAGTATTCATCTCAGGCAAAATAAAAACATAGCATGAGTAGATAATCAAGAGATAAATTATTTAACATGTACAATATATGTATGAAAATAATATGTAATTATTTTTTTATTAAAGCCATTCTACTCTTTCTATATGGATATAACTGAATAATTTTTGTTGTGTTTATTGAATACTAATCGCGGTGCGTAAAGTCTACACTGCTTATACCTAAAATTAGTCCATTACTTGTATATGCACAATGCACAGCTACTAAAGTTCGATATCACAAATATTTTATACTGCTACATGCTAACTAACATTCTTTTCGTATGCATCAATTACAATATGATCAGCAATTATTTTAGGCAACAGAAATATTGTCAGTAAAATTAAGTAATTTAGGGTCACAATAGTAAGTTATAAAGGAGATTGGCTAAAGACAGCAATATGAAAATTTGAAATACGAAACTGTCTTATACAGTAGTCCTGATTCTACGACATGACCTTTCTTATTCCTATATCAAGATTTTATTGCTAAGTCGAGCAGATAGCGATTACAAGGTGACCTAAAAGGTGTGCCCATCGAGGTTGTAAGTCCATGCATACACATTTTAATCGAAAGTCATCGATTAGATAATGTAAAGGTTTTATTTAAGTTTCAATCTTGATTCACTCTTAACAACAATAACGTCAAATGATGCACATTTATTTGCTCTGCAGATGTATGCCCGAAGACTGCGCTCCGAATGAGATACCCACAAATTTTACTGTACTTTATTTTAGCCAGGTAATTCTTAACGGATTATAGAATATGGCAGTCTTACTATATATATCCTGGCGTATACAGTAATTAACTTTCCAGAGTCGCCACGATCACGAATAATTGCCTTATTAGTCTTTAAAAATTTTTATTTCCATTGCCTTTTTTCTATATGATCACGACAAAACGGATTTAGTTTATTTTACTTTATCGAAACAAATAACACATTAACTGTTATTGCTGATAACCTCTATTAATCACAATTAAAATTGCTATATATGGAATCGTTCCTTTGTCTACCAAGGAATTGCAAGATAAACTTTCGGTAGTAAAATTAAATAAGGATAGGCCGGCCTACTATAAGAAGTGTCGTCAAATAGAATTAGGCAATTAAAATTATTTTTTTTGCCTAGCTGTAACGGTAGATTAAAAAATTTGAGGGTGGGTAGACGAATAATTTAAATAATTGAAATTTTGATAAAAGAATACTTAATGTAATTGCTACTTATAACAGTAATTATTTCCATCAAATAAATTAGGCCATATTTAGTTGATTTTATAACGCTATACTGGCATCAGGTAAGTTATCATTAAATAATTTAGAGTAAGAGCATGATTAATGTGTTTTCAAAATTATATTAACGATTGTAGTTGTAAACAAATAGGTGAAAATTAACTGTTGAGATAATCTCTATATACTTTTAGTAGTATCATTTTATAAATATTACAATTTATTCCATATTGATGATACGATCAATGTGTCTTAATCGAGATAATTTAACAACGGAATGCTTTGTAGTTTGAATTTTGCCATCCTAAATTCATCGACGAATTGAATGTTAACGCGTTGTCCATCTGGCAATTTCATCAATACGAGTATATAGAGGCATTTATGATAGCCATACTTTATCTCAATCGATCTGTCTTGAATCATATCTATCTATAGCCGTGCATGTGTATGAAATTTAATAAATCAAATATCCATTTTAAATGAATCGTACGATTGATATAAGCTTGTATAATCATTTCTGGGCCGTAGTGATGCAGTAGTAATCATCAGTTGCAGTTAAATAAAATCTCATTCTTAATTACCCTATTGCTGTGATATTTATTCTTAAAATGAAGTTTAATTTTTGATTGATATAGCGGATAATGCCGCTTTGAACCACAAAAGGATGTGTATGATTTCTTCCATACGCGTAAGAGTATAAAACCAATGCTATCAATCTCATACGAGTAGTACTGTTTAGATTGATGCTTTTACAAGCTAACTCTGTTACTAATTGTCCAAAGTGAGTTGATAAATGTTGTACAATCATTTTTTCCATCTCTATAACAAATAAAGTAGGCCCCATAACATTGCAAGGATGATCGAAAGGCAATAATGATTTGAGATTGCGCTGCTGACTATAATCTCGGTAACATTCATACAATGATGCGTTGCAACATCATAACGACGAGCACGGCAAAATTCATCACCCGATCGATACCAATGCTTGATAGGTAATCCTTTCCAGAGAGCATCTTGACAAACTGAATAGATTTGGTTGCAAAAATCTAAGCATACAGTTAATGTCTGACGAGTTTGATTATAAAATAAGTGTTGATCCGGTGAGCATATATAGCACATCAGTTGATCAAATAAACGGCTACATTCAGGTGGTAGATTTAGAGGTAATGGTCTATCAGCAAAGATTAGATCGACTTCAGGCTGTGTACAGCAGGCATTTTCTTGAAACCAAGGACAATTTGTTAATTGAGGTTGTCGTTTAGCAAGCCTATTATTAAAGTAAGTGCAATACTTTCGAGGCGGATTATCAAGGCTCTGCTGGTCAAGGACATAAACTCCTTTACTTTGAGCTGTAACATGGACATCATGGCCCAACATGATGGCTGCAATAACAGCAACAACAATGTAAAAGTAGATTAAACGATAGGACGTTTGTACAGTTGGTAAAAATAATTGATGGAGGCCAAAGAGAGCCATCCTTGAAGACAAATAATTAGATCGTTCCTTCAAATGACGGTTTATCGTTCAAGGCTGATGGTGAACTTGACTAACGCCAATACTATCTAATAGACGCTGTTCAATGCTATAAATTAATATACTTTGATGCAATTCATTTCAATACAGTCTTCTGTCCACGATTCTACTACTTCATCGTTCCGTCATCCTCTAGGCTAGCCAATTGCTGTCAATAAGAAAAGCAAATAAGACCAGAGTGTTCATTCAATAGACGTTGTCTTTTTCTTGTTTCACTCTTTAATTAACAATCTTTCAATCAAGATTGTATTTAATGACAGAAAGAAACGTCTTGACGTCGTTTTCCAACCGGAATAACTTAATTAACTTCTTTCTTCTTGTTGGTATTATGGAAATGGGAGAGAAATTTGTGAATCTTTCTTCTTGTCAAATTATGCCAACATTAAATATGGCGCAATCAGTCTGTATTGTATCAATTTCAATAGAGACTATATTTAAATATTCTACAATGATGATTCTTCTATCAGTTGCAAGTAGAAGACTATCAAGGAAGGAAGATGGCAGAGTCAGTGTGTCGTTTCTTCCGGGAAAATCTAATTGAGAAATAAAAGAGGAGAAAGAAAATTGAAGTAGAGAGTTGTAATTGACAAATAATTGCTACCATTAATTAAGGCATGACTGCTAACGTATCTCAGCTTATAAAGAATCGACTGTACACCTACTACTGTTAGCGTAACTATATCATGGGCAGTATCGCTTAGCAAGCGGCCTTATTGAGGGGAAGAAAATAGAAATATGTCAACGCAGGAATAAAAATGTAATTAATTATAGTACAATTTCGATCGTGTCTATATGCTGTTAATAAGATGAAAGGAATAGAATACATCAAAACAAGTGAATTCACATGATGAAGTTGGAGTCAACGAAGGAAATGCTTCAATAACTTTCAGATCACATCTGAATAGTTCTCCATTGGCAAGCAAAATAAAAAAATAAAAAAAGTCAAGATGGCAGGACAAATTGATCCATCGACGAGCCTGTCCATTAGGAATGGCATCGCTCTTGTACTCTACTCTTCTAATCAGAAGATTGAAGAAGAAACTTACGTTTCAAATGGAGAAGAGGATATCCATTAACTGGCTATGCATACTATCATACAACACTTTGGCTATCATTCCTTCGATAGAGAGAGGATTGGATGGACGAAAGGCATCAGTGGTGGACGCTAAAATAACCAAAGTCTCAAATTGATTTTCTACTGCATCAATAATCCACTATAGCTTAAACAATTGCTGATAGTATTTTCAATGGTATGTCTAAAACATGTGAAAATCGCTATAGTACAGTATAGAAAAGAAAATGAAGACAGCTTTCATTCATCAACAACGTCCACAAACAGGAAGAACTGGAGCTGCTTGCTAATAAATTCATGAATTAATTATTCATAATGGACTAAGTCAAAGATTGTGTAGAAGGATATTATTTCTTTCCTTCCTATTCGTATAATATGCTGCTATGGTAGTCTATTCGAATTCATGATCATGGCTGCTTCCCAAGGGTTTTTTTCTACAGCAACACGACTAGATGGGTCCACGGTAGGGAGAACTTAGACCCCTAGCGAATGAGCACAATGGACTAACTCAAAGACTGTATAGAAGGATATACATTAGAAACATAGCGTAGTTATTCTAAAAAGATCAAGGATTTATGAACATCTATGATAGAGTTTACGTAACTTTTTCAAATATTGTGTACAATCTCATCGTAACCAATTTATAAAAATCGATTTTACCTTACAACTTGAATCTTGACTGTTTTAAAATAGGAGAGACTCGACAATATATTTCAAAGTGTTTACAGGTTGATTTACAATATATGGACGCTAAATAAATAGATACATCTAGCACATAACCAAGATGGTGCTATCAAACTGAATATCTTAATAGCATCGAAAGTAAAAATTGAATTGACTATCAATACCTGCATTTTTTATGGAAATTCAATAAACAATTATTTAAAAGTTTCCTTCAATACATATACAACTTCATGTTAGCAATTTGTAAAAGATATGAGATTTCCTTGGTAATCATTAACTTATTGTTAGGTATATTCAGTATTTAGAAAGTAGTCTGTATCAAGGAATCATCTGTCTTTACAATATCCAAGGTTATAGTCGAATAGGGTCCATTTTGAATAGAAATGCATGCAATATTCAGTCAGTCTTAATCGTACTTGCAAAGGTGGCATAAATGATTCAAGGATGCATCCATCATTATAGGCAAATAATTATACGCATTTGCAAGTTGTATAAACGCACTGAAACTCCAGCTCAAATAGCTTGCTAAATTTAACTATAGTATTAGTTGAGGCACCAAGTAATGAGCTGGATACGATTCTATACTAGTATGCCTTGGCTAGAGTTATCGCACAAGTCGAAAAGCTTATCATTAAACCTTCAGATTTTTATTCTACCAAAGATCGTACAGTAATCGATTGAATTAGCACAAGGATGGCAACTCTTGAATGATCGGTACAAGTTAAAAGAGTATAAAAGTCTAGACTTTGGAATATCAAGCAAGACCATGAACGAAAGTTAGATAAGATAAATCTTATATTGCAGCTCTGCAATATACCCTGTATGGCATTCTTCAATATTGGCCAACTACTAATAGTGCCTACCGTTAAAATGTCGCGAATATAGTACAAAAACTAACTTATAAATGTCCATATTCATTCAGCTTCATGTCTTTCATAGATACAAGTATAAGTAATCACAAAAACGCTAGAACAGTCATATAGCCATTCATAGCAATAAACAGTAACCGTACTGTACTAATAATATTGATTTCATTCTGGATTAGATATTATCACAGTCATTCATTTTCTTATTAAAGTATATTTATAACCCTATTATATAAAATCAATACTATATTACATCGTATGTTTCCATAAATGTTGCTAAGAATAATGAATTACTGCGCTACAAAGCAATAAATCCAGTAAGCATTTTAATCTATTTTTCGGTACGATTATAGAGCTGTAGAGTTATACAATTGAAAGATCTAAAAAGGATCAATGATAAAATATCAATAACATTAAAAAGAACTATATAACTGATTACTGTAAAAATATATTAACTTCATTTTCACATAGGCTAACCCTGCCAGGATATTTCTATGCGTTAAAACAACAACTTATGTTAACAGTCAATTAGAGCCAATAACTACGGCTACGATATCTGTTTATCTTAGCCCAGGTTTAATTTATATCGCAAGTTTCGCTAAATCCTTGATCACATGTTATTATTAATCATAATTGAAGCAACAACAGTATTGCAGCAATATGCTTAGATAAAAACCGATAAGTACTAGTGAAGATGTCTCTGATACCGCTTTATATCAAATACATATAGTAAATGTTTACACTATATAATCTCATACAGTACAGAGAGTATACGAATATACGCGTATTTGATCTCGTTGTATAACGCGAGCGCTATATAATTTTCAATTATAATTAGTTGCTAATTGTTAAAAAGTTCATTTTTAATATTTATACAATATACAATGATGATTAAAATATCAGCACGTAATAAGGACTGAACTCAATTATGTAAAAATCTTGCGCTATTTTTATACTTATGTACATAATATACATAACCAATCAACCGCTATAAATTTACAGACTGCCTTATCATCAATATCATACGAAAAGTTGCTTTACCAAATACTTAGTTACAGTATCATGAGATAGTATAAAAATAACGATATTGACTACGTCTACTATCGTCTTTTATCAGAAGGAGAATACACCGATAACAAGCAATCCGCACTACCAGCAGCGAACATAACCTATTAATTGTAAATATTCGTGTATCAATCATAAATAAATAATCATGCTGTTAAGCTTAGCTTTATTCAAGGATATAACTTAAATTAGTTTACAAACCTTATAGGGATGAAATGCTAAGCAGCTAATGGGTCCAATTTTTTGCACTCTAAATCCATCATGATATTTGATTGCACTATTTAATTCACCGCTGTGATTGTAAACATGTATCACTTGGCTAGTTGAGCCGCTATAATGATAACAGATTACGCATTTTAAAATCTAAACTAATGTACAATGAAATGATCAAGTATTAAAATGTCTTTAGGTTATTTGTTATAAATATCTCATTTTACCAAACGAGAATATCGGCTTCCTTATGTACGTCCATAGCATTTAATGTATGCTGAGTATCAATCGTTTTAACAGATTCAGTGAAACGCGGATCCCAAAATTTCACGTCACCAGCAATACTGTTATAATAAGTGAAGGCAATATTAAATTTAAAAAAACTAAAATTAATTGAGCTCATCCACAAATATCATCTTCTAAAATTACATACCTGCCACTAATGATGTTACCATTTCCTCCACTTTGTCTGTGAACTTTCACAACCCAAGCCTTGTGTTCAAATAACGTTTTAACGCGGCTAGATCATCAAATTTCAAAACACAAAACTTTAACAAATTCTTACATGTACAAAAAATAATTACATAAAATTTATAACAATTATTCTTTTCAGAATACCTCTCATTTGCAGGTAGCCTTCGATCAAATAACCTTACTGAGCCGTCACCACAACCAACCACTAGTAGCGATGATCTATCAGCAACTCCACTGGAAATACTTGTAACACAACTGCCCGCTCCAGTCGGTATTTCCTTTAATGGTAGAATTTGTCATTAATCTTTTCACCTTCGGATGCTAAGCATCTAAACTATTTTAAAATATTCTACAATTATCGGTCTACGCTACCTGTACTTTCGTCTCTCTTCTAACGTCCCATATACTAACAGATTTAACGTCACCGCTACATAATAATTTACCTGATTGCTGCTCCCAGCTCATTACTAAACCTGACCCTATAATGAATCATTACAATCATAACTAATCAAGCCTACTATCGCCATACGTATACAATAAGAAAATTGCAAGCTTCGATATAAATTCAATCTTACTTCTAAAGGAGGATCTTAGCATTTCACTCAATCCTTTCCAAGCAGTTACTAACTTCAAATTGTTGTCATCATTATCGAAATGCTTCCATAGCCGTAAGCTACCGTCATCTAATATCATACAAAATTGTTAAATTATTAATATCGAGCTATTGGTTTAATATGCGAATTTGTAGGCAAGCATAGATCATTCATTTAAGATTCACCTGTTCCAGCTAATAGCAACGGTGAGTGATGCTCATTAATAACTTCCAAGGCAGTTATTTTATAATTTTTTAAGCTATTCCTGAACGATTTCATTTTATTCGACTGCTCCCAGTTCCAAACGCTCAAGTTCAAATACAAAATAATAATCCATTAATTATTATAATTATTAATAGCTACTATAAAAAGCAGCGTTTCGCTCTTATGTTGAATTACTTAATTTCGTTTTGTCCAGCCACGATGATGGCCTTCTGATATTCCATAAATGTCATTATTTGAGGTGGGAAAGTACTTCTTTGAATAAAACACTCATCATCCAATTGAGATTTACCTAGATTTACCACGGCCATTTTACATGTTAATATAAAATTGTCATACGCGAAACTAACGATATCAGTTCTGATGGTACGAGTACACTTACTTAAATATCGGTAAGATGCTGCAGCTTCTGCTCTAATCTCAGCATTAAATAAATATTTCCACTCACTTTCATAATACTCTTGACTCGACGGATCATAATAATTTAGAGGCTGCCATATGCAAATGGTGCAATTTTACAAGTTATCACAAATAATCAATATAAGAAGTAGATGCGACAAATGCATTGCATAGCTACCTTTAATAAAGACTTTCGAAACTGGCTTGAACACCAGGATCCCAACTCTGTTTTTACATTAGGCAATCTATATATCTTATTGTCGGTATCATCATCACTACTATCTGAATTCTAAAAAAAAATGTATAAGCAATGAGCACTTCCACTTGTCAAAGTTTATTGTATTTTTTTCTTACCGATGGGCCTCGACCAAAAACTGTTCTTTTGTTTGAGAATTGCTGAGAATGAGGTAGTATATCAGTTATTGGCATTTGCGGTTGTGATTGACTACGTTCTATACCCCTAAAAGAAATTTATTATTTAAATTATAATATAATAAATTTATACCAACAGTCTAATGAGAAATTATTTAGAATAACGTACTTGCTGAATTTTTTAGCGTGTAGTGCACTATCATCCAATCCACCAATATCTGTAGAAACTGATTCGCTTACCCGTAAGCTACCAGTTGGGCTTGAGCTACCAGCAGTAATCTAGTGATATAACGAAGTAATGAATAAAACAAATTTTAAAGGGATTCTTATATAAAACACTAATGCCAGTATTTTATACCTTGATCATAAGGTAGTTACAAAGTTCCTTTCCTAGATCGCTAATTTCCGGAAAAGGATCATTAAGCAACGTAATCAAAGCCTACAAGTGTAGTCAAGAAGGTGAAAGTTTATTCATGCGCTAAAAAATTGATACGCTGTATGACCATACAGTTTTCAATACTCGTTACACATACATACCCTCCAAACCATATTATATACACTTCTAGGTGGAAGTGACAACAAACGCTCGAGCGCGGGATGGTAATCACCAGTTGTAGCTGGCGATAAAGAATTATTTGACTGACTCATAAATAAACGAGATCGACGTGATTGCTGAGAATGGGAGCTGTCAGTACTCTGATGCAGCGTCAGACCAGTATTTTTATTTGGAACCAAAACCCGTCCACCAGGTGCTCCAGGGCCACTTTGGTTGTTACGGTTTTTATCTTTCTCACTCTCAACTTCTCTTACCAATTTCGTAGCTGTGGATATGAAATATGATTCAAATTCCAATACAAATCCAGATAATGCAACAACAAGTTCCTATCCATCAGATTGATCAAAAGAATAATCATGTTAGACAATCTTGAGATTTGTTTGACTATTACTAAAGTTTTAATATTTACTCCTGCACCTTTCGCACTACCGGACTGCCATCCCTTACACATGCTGCCAATGTCATTCCAATTCCTTGATCAATGTTATCAGCTTGGCCATTACGATCGTTTTTATTACTTACGAATGTACCCAATGCATACACAACACTTGCTCTAACCTGATTAAAAAAGGTATTTAATTCTTTCTTCATGGTGTTATTATTATTCAATACGTGCATATTATGATGATAATATATTTAAATCAGGTCCATTAGTTGATCAACTAGTTATCTAGTATACCTCAACACATTCATCGGCAAGTAAATGAGATAACTTCTCGTACGCGTTATCTCTAACGGCACACCATCTAGCCGGATCATACCCATTCCATTCATATCCTAAACATAGTACTACCCACTGACGCAATAAAGGGTTTGGGTCATCTAGCAACTCGGTGCATATAGCAATAATATTGCTTTGTTGAGCTGCCTCCTACATATTATTAGTTAAAAAATTTCAGTAAGCTATTGTTCTATTACAAGCTCAGAGGCAACTAACTTAATATATCACAGAGCGACATTATGTAATCCTAACTTAACACCATACCTTTCCTGTAGGATAATCTTTAATTACCATAGCTATTATATAAGCAGCCATAGCTCTATCCTTTGACTACGAAAGGCCAACAATAATTAATAATAATAACAAAATTAGGAATTAAGAGCAAGCAGGATAATACCAACCGGCATTTGAGAATCTGCCAGAATTTGGAGAAAGTATTTATAAGCACCGTCCTTTACTAAATCAACCTGGCAACTCTATTACGCGTTAGTGTTATGGAAATAAACGAAAGAATACAAAATATAATTTTAAAAATATTGCAGAAGCAATAGTATTAACATAATAAGAAATGATATTCTTAGATTAATAGGGAGCTATTGACACATAAATTTGTGATACATACAATATCGTGAGCTAAAATCTTTGTCCAAATAAATAACATCCGCGGTTTTAGTTCTCTAGCAGAACTTTGAAGAAGTCGCAACACATACGGGAAAATGCCAACCGAAAGGGCCTACAGTTATTACGTAAGAATAAGATACCATTAGTACATCGAGTAGCAACTTGATATATTACCAATAAATAGTAGCTAAGGATTTTAGGTATACATACCAGTTCTACAGCCCATACGCCGAAATCGAGAAACTTTCCTAACAAGTCAAGAGCTCGAATTCTGTGAATTTGACTCAACAAAACCTAAATATAATAAAAAAATTCGATTATAATAAAATATACCTACTACATTTCCATAGCGATGTTCAGTAGAAAATTTTTAACATTCAAATTAATTTCAAACCTGTAGAACAACCGGTAATTGCTCAGGAACATTGCGTTCTTTCGATCCTAACGCTAACCACACTTGGAATGCTGTAAGTTGATCCTCAAAGAATGTGCTATGCTACAATTACCACAATAAGAATAGGCAAGTAAGGATATTTTTAACTTCAGTATAAGTATAAATCTTAGTAGATCAAGTGAAATAGTAAATATCATCAAAGATACTCAATTTACCGCAAATTCTTCTCCATTATTGATAATAGATGGTAATTGAGATAGACATCGATCAAGGACTAAATCCCATGTATACCTAAAGCAATCAACGGAAACTACTACTTACAATACATCTATACAATATACAGTTCATGCCGGTATATAATGTTATTTGCAATCTTTAACGCCAATCCAAATTTTAGACTAACCACATTGGGTGACTGTGAGTACTTGGTAATTTCGGATGTGACGTCGGTGAACAATTAAAAGAACGCATTATCCTTTCAGCCAAAAGAAAATTTCGAAATAGACTTGCAACTAGCAGATCTTGGCGAAATAACTTCTGAAATATTTCTATATATTCAAAGTTATAATAATTTTCAGTTTGTTTCAAAAAATAACATTCACGCATTTTATTAAAAATAGCCTAAAGCAAACATACTAGTAGGAAGAACATTCCAAGCGATCGTATCAGTTACAGCAGTAAATATCCAGTTTAGTTCTCCAATCAGTGTTCTTCGGTCGTTCAATTTTCCTGGAATTCTTTTTATTTCAAAATATGATACAATTGTAAATATTATATTCTCTACACAATATAACAAGTAATACATAGCTTACTTTTCGATCATTTCTAAAGTTATATTAGGTACCAAAAGGTTGTTATTATTTATGCAAAACCTATTAAAGCATGAAGATATCAGAAGCAAGACTTAGTGTATAGTACACTTGCCAATTGCAACATTGGTTTCTATTACATTATCTGATATTATATCAAGTACTAAATTGATTTTGATATTGACCAAAGTTCTACATTACCATCTTAGGGCTGTTTTAATTGGAGTTGTAAGGCATGATGTAAATAAATCAGCTGGTAAATCTGGATTTAACGGTAATACTTCATTGGAGCTACAGGAAGCCATGTGAATACAATTATCTAATAAAGTAACTGATATATCTGAGTCGCTTTCACCCTATATATGAACAATTAAAAATAAAGCATTAAACACAGCTAAATAAAAAGCTGGTAAATACAGAAAGGAAGATTAGTTAATGGACCAATAACTTAAATTGTAGAGTAATAATATTCATGATAGTGGACCAACAACTATTTTTTACACTTACAGGACTTTCCTCACGTCGTTGCTGACAAAAAAGTAAGTAATGGTCAATAATAGCACCTACAATAGGTAAAATAGAGAGATACAGATATTATTGTAAATATAGCATGTGATAGATACTATTCATTATACTATTGATGTTTACTATGATAATCATTGAAAGTAATTTATACTATACAATACCATTAAATAATAATTATAAGTGAAATAATTTGAAAAGGGCAACTACCGCATAATAGATTGTACGATCAAAACTTACCGGCATTAGAACAATCATAAGTAAAAACAGTAGGACCAGCAATCCAACTTTGCAGATCATATATCGATAATGGAATATACTGCGTGTAGTTCTATATTTTTAGATCAGTCAACAGCAATACGACGTATCCTTAAATTAATTTCAATTTTTTATAACTCAAAAGTAAGTTTATTGTATTACCTTATTGAAAACCCATATTTCACCATTTTGAGTAGGTCGAGGTACTCCATGCCCATTATAATGAAACAGTACCCTATCATCCTAATTAAAGTACGGTAGGTCAAGATATAGATACGTCTCTGCCTGTACAAATTAGATTACTGTATGCTATACATAAAAAGGGTATTTCAATTTTTTAAGGTTCTCGCATTGCATCGCCTTACCTTAGCATTGCGCCGCAAGGAGAGACACAATTTTTTGACTTCCTCTACCGTAGGATCCAAACTCTGCTTATAGCGTGCCTATAGACGACGCGAAAAAAATTCTGCTTAATTAATTTTAAAACTTAACAACAAGTTGTACTTTTTGAATACCGTTTGGAGAAAATACCTGTTGTATACAGTGTTCTAAAAATGGACTAATTTTCTAGTATTTACTCAGCAAATTACAAAGTTTTTGAAGCATTGACATAATTTTAACAATATAACACAACTTTGGCTGAGATATATGACATTTCCTATCAAAAAATCATTCAATCGTTCTTATTCTGTACCTTGGGCTGCCATCTTTCATACTGTTTCTGTAAACTATTACCGACAGCTTCAAGCGATTTATTAGGATTCATCGTTAGGGGATCTAAAAAAAGAAATCATTCTCAAGCATGCATATGATAAAGCTATAATTAAAGACCTTAAATAGCCGAACATTTGCAATGTATCAATACTACACTTAATAAATAAACTTGTGTACCTAGCCAACATTCTAGTCGTGCACAAGGAGTAGGCTTGATAAGATCGGGAGGATCAACACCAACATTCAAGCATAATACTAATGCTACACTTACAGTTTTCATCTAAATAGAAGGTTTTCATTTAATTCATTCAGTAACGCTTTACATAAGAAAGTAATTACTGTCAGTTTAGTTAACTATTTCTTTTTGGCTTCGCTGTAATGGTAATAATGATACGCGTATATTATCACTGAGCTTTAGATCAGCCGAATTGGGAGTCTCAACACACAGTAAGATCCTTCTTATATAGTAACTGGAGTTATATATAATTAGACCAAGTTAATCGATGTAAATGAGTAGCAGAAGGTTGGCGTTGAAAGCGATTATTCCTTTGGGTTTGAAAGAGCTATGTCGTACCTATACAGTAATTCCTAATGGCGAGTAATACACGTTATCGCCCACTGTATTCGTATGTATAGAAATGATAAGGTGGATAAAATTACGATAGATAGTCTAGTATTATTAAACCTGCTCAAATCGAATAATTACATACTACCTGTAACCGACCAAAGCATTGCCGTATTTGTAATGTATCAATCTTTACAAAAAGTAAACTGGATAAAATGATGATAGATCGATAATCCAGTTAGCCTAGTCCAATCGATTGTGATATTGTAAAGAATATAAGCAGGGTACTGTATCATGTTGAATCATGTTGATTTACAAGGATTAACGGCACAGATGGTAGAAATAAAGTATTTTTAACGATCGTCATTACCAATTAATTGAATAAACCAAAGTAGAACTGTTGACGTATTCGGTGTGCTTATGTGTTTATGGTTTACTTTGTAGGGGAAAAAAAAGAGTAATTAACCTAATTGATTACATATCCCATTTTCGATCTATCCGGCAATCCTTTTGTACTCTACTCCATCTACTTGTAGGTGCTATGTTCATCTTGTACATGACAACTAAAATATCACGTTGATGTCCGACTTTTAGGGTGGAGATGAGTAGGTACTGTCGGTTTGCTGTATAGTATAGCAACAAGACAAGCATCTACTCGTCCGTCGTTGTACCAGTCAGGATTTTTCAATAATTCATTATTATTATTATAATAAACAACGAATGACGATCCATGTAGAATTGACTGATGGCATTGATCCTTTTGACTGTAAGAGATTGTATTCCTTGGTATTGCTAATAAGTTTGCAACAATTTACTGTATTGTAATCGGTGAAAGTGCTGGCATGATAGCCACAATCCGATGATGATTACACCATTTGACTACATTGTAGGAATAGTGTCAACACAAACTCAAGGTGGGTATTACAGCACTTAAAAGTTGCATTATTTTGCTTATTGAATGGATCGATGTTAGCCCATTTTATAGCGCATTTGATACAACTCCCACACTAGCCCTTTAATCCATGTCGATCATTCATAATCACACTATACTATCCATGATGGCTTACCCTCTCAGTCATCTTCCAAGATTTCTCCAGCATTTTTAAACCTCGGACATCTTCAGTATGCCGTGGCTGATTGAAAAATATGGGTACGTTAAAATCGCGTAGTTCATTGCCTTCATCTTCTTCCATCTTGTCCACTTAATAGGGATCGATCCTACCAGGATAGAATCACTTTTTCTCCAAGATACAGTATTCACTCCAGATTATAAGCCTCGATATATCGCATAGGAAAAGAATTGAATACCTTGTGTTAGTCCATTCAAGGATTTCTATTTTGCATGGCCATTGCTTTCCATTGGCTTGAGTAAAATGTGATCAGGCTGTCTGATACCCAACAGTAGGGTTTTACCCAAGGCAGGCAGGCACGACAAGTGTTTGTCTGTACGTCTGTAACCACCGTACTGTACGTACACTCGTACAGTACGGTAGGAGAAGTTATTTTTACTACCGTTACAGTACCGTGCTGCAGTACTTGTATTGTAAACCTACAGTATATTGTACTGTGCAGTACTGTACCAGCACCAGGAGCCACATTCCAATGATGACTGGTCACAAGACTTTTAGAATATTATGGTAGACTTTGACCCGAGAGCTGCAGTCGAGCAGTAATCTTAGTCATGCCATTGCTTTCTCTTATGCTACCCCATTAGGTGCAGTACAACAGGTTAGAGTGTATTCTTGAATTGATCATGAGTCAGATTCAAGGTAATAATATTTAATATTTACTTACTAACTGAGAAAATATCAGTCAATTCAAATCGACCGTCTACTGTATATACTACAATACTGGCATAACCAAGTGTTTGGCACAATATTTTGGCTGGAAATGTCTGTCCGTCTAAGCGTGACACAGTCATGAACTACAGTAGTACTAGATGTACTGTACACATTGTACTGTACAGTACAGCTGTACAGTACTGTCCAGGTAGTCCAATTTCCATACTGTACTGTATAGAGATTGGACTACCTGGACAGTATTGTACCGAAATTGGGATGAGTACTGTACAAAAATACTGTACAAAAATATACTGTAAATCGAGTCCAGCGATGGCGGGAAGACATTGGCAAAATAGTACTAGTACGCAATCAACGCTGTATTCTCTGTCTATCGTCCTATTAGAGACAAGGAGTTGAGTGGTCAAGTACCGAAAAAACAGAAGTCAACGACGTACTGTACGGACGGATGTTCCCTAGCCTTGCGTTCCAAGCTTGCCACTACTAACTCATACAGTCTATTGGACACGGTTCAAGGGTTTGGTAACACTCCCTCATTTGAATGAACTGGAAGTTGGGGCTTGCATGCCGCTGTTGCAGTAAAGCAAAAATCAAGCGGGAGTAAACAGTAAGTTTGCACAATATTATCCATGCTGATATTACTTTGAGACTAGAAAATGACGGTAAATTTCCATAGTAGCTACTGTCTTTAATATCAGTAAAGATCAGGGTGGACTTCCATTTGTAAAAGGGTAAGACGTAGACAGTATCTGTTCCACTTTGTTGCTTGCCGCCATTTTGGGCCAGGGGGGCAGCAAGACATAAAGGTAGTCAGTCCATGATCCACAGCAATGGAAACGATTGAATTCTTTCATTTCTTTATATATCGAGGTCAATGGAGTTGGTAATTATGAGCCAGAATTAGAAAACTATGCCAATGCTTGTGTACATACTTTCTTTTCTTAAGTGCGATTTCGTCATTAGCAGATGTCCAAATGTGCGAGCTAAGTGTGGACGAGATGCGTACCAGCGCGTCACTGTAGCTGAAGTTACCTTGGTCACCGAATTGCACCTACTGTAGTGCACAGGGTTGCATTTGGAAACCATGACATAGTTTGAACGGACCAAAATCAATCTTTCCCATCATCTTCATCATATTAATACATCGACAACCGTACAAGTCATAGAGCTCCCATATTAAAATACTACTTGGACTTACACCTACCTGTTCTGTATTGAGGAGATTGCCTATTTTCCAATCTTGACAGTTATAAATACCTTGTAATGGCTACCCTTACAGCCTGTTGCTTTTATAGTTTGCATTGATATTGTTTTCTAATTACAATTTAATCTACAAGGAATAGTATCTCCTCCTAACTACCAAAGACTAAAGTACTGTATATATACTCGTATATCACATAATCACAAACAATACTATAGTTATCAACAATCATACTTGTGGTCACACTTACAACAAAACCATTCAAAATCTTTATGATTTATACAGCCACATCCAAGACACTACAAATATCCACACTCATACCAGACATTATCATGACTTAGCAGAATTATTTATAAATAATCGTTATCCTCTTTTTACTTGCTGGGTTACTTTCCAACCCATACGTGTAAATAAAGATCGAAAGCTTCTGTAATCATTATTACAGCAATGATAACGACAAGCAAAGTATAGCATCAGAGTAAAAAGTTATTACGGTTTTTTATAGGCTAGTCATCAACGCGTAGTACTAGTGCTCCATACAATCCTATTGTTGATTGTTTAATGGCTTTTCATCTCAATTCTGCTGTAATTACAAGACAAATAGAATTCAGTATCCGACGAAATTTTGCCGATAATTAATGAATCAATTAACAATGGTAGGTTTTATATGTGTATAACGTGTCTTTGTTTATTGACCTTATTTAGGATAGACTACGGCATGTCCTTCAATTGTGTCTAATTTGTACAACGAGCAAGTAGAGAGAAGTTCTATAAATGCTGCTGCAATTTCAGGAGTGGCCCAACTTGAATTTAAAAAGTCTAGCTTCTGCTTGAACTCACTATGGAAGATAACAATATTTTGATTACCACTTACTTTACTGCACCGAAAAAAAAGAAAAGTAACACTGTTACCGTCGTTAACAATCAAGATGTAAATTTAAACCTTCAAGAGCAATGCATTCGTAGCGAAACACCTGACAAGAATAAAATTCATCCAACGATTAGAAATCAAAACAAGGCAACTGTTGAGAAAGTAGAGCTCGCACAGGATAGTTCACTAGTGAAAAATACATCTTTAATGGCTACCCGTAAAAGAAAAGCTACCATTTCCGATGATGTTACGGAGCCATTGCCTCAAGAGCAAGTTGCCAACTTACAAATAGATGAAAATAATCCTACCTTTAAACACTTTAGCCCTCTTAAAGTAGAAATTGATTTAGCACAAGAATCATGTGACTTAGATAAGTCTCTATTAAGCACCAATAACACAAGTACAGTAAATTCTCTTAAAATTACATCAGATTTAGCTGAGATGGCTACATTGAGAAGAACAACTCGCCTACAAAGTAAACGAGCGATTTCGTCACAAATGGACGCGGTTAATTTTATAGGAACAAATCATCTACCTCGAAATGGATCACATGAAATACAACCAATAAATAAGAAAAGTAACGCTTCAAGACATATGCCATTTAAGCAACAAACCATTACCTTTTCCGCCATCGATACTTTAACAAAATCCCTAAGATCACGTAAGGATAGACAACATATTGGCGATGAAAACATGCAACCGAATTATGATAATGTAGCCTATAATAAAGCTAACGACAATTCCGTCAATGGATCAGTCACGCCTGCTACTGAACTCATCTCAAAGCCCAATCCGTGTAAGCTTGCAAGCAGTTACCAAGGAAATGCAACAGCAACTACAGTAATAGAGAGATCAGTACTCCAGAATGAATGTAAAACCGCAAGTGGTCAACTTATAGAGGAGCTAGCAGCGCCACCTATCATCCTAAATACTGGAGATCACTGCAATAAAGAAATTCAAACGATGGAGATAGGGAAAGAGAAAATTGATACAACCCCGAAAGATAAATTATGTAGTAAAGGTAAATACACATTGGTATCGTTTGAGATGAAATACCTATCTTTGCATTTACCGATATGTAGTCACATGATGTAGCAATATGGCATATAAATATGAATTTTTATTTAGACGTCAAGCTGGCGCCAATATTCCTACGAACAAGAAAGAAAGACAAGAATAATGATGTAACGATACAGAAGCAAACATCAAATAATAGTGTAAGTCAACCTATCCAGAACACTGTAGTAGCGAATGACAAAATACCTGGGTCTAATATACCGGAAAGCCATACGGCTAAGAAGGTTGTAACGAATGCTTTTGAGAGATTGATCAGCAGTTCGAAAGAGATTGGTAAGTCATGTTATGGTATTATGCATATAATTTTTAGATTATCTTGATCCTATTAAGAAATAACTGGTAGCCTACTGATTCCACATAGGAAATTGTAAAAGAAATACAATAGAAAATATAGAAAACACAGTAATATCTACTTCAATAACCTCCTTCCCTACCGTAAGTCATGTTCGACAACAAGAAAAGGACAATTGGTTATGGCATTTGCCCAAAGTAGATATAGAAAACTTATTCGTTAACATTAAGACTCCAACCGTTACAAAGGATGAGACTTGCAATGGATTATCACTAAAAACTCTATCGTCTTCGTTAACATTTCCAGACTATGTCTCTGAGCGGATTAAAAACCTAAAACCTAGAAAGCAGGAGGTCAGTATCTTATTATTCGACATCGGCTGTATTCTAAAATTATTACTTACAAAATTTTCAATCCATCATCTATTAATTAATGATACGTTTAGGCGCTGACACATCCTGTTACACCAGTAAATAAATCTTGCCTTATACCTGCTTTGCACAAAATTAAAGAAGCTTTTCCAGATATAAATATAGATAAATTATTTAGCATGTATATGAGGAAGAAATCTGTAAACCAAACCGGTAATGTAAATAATCCAGATACGCAGGTACTTCAATACAAGAATAAAGGTAATTTAAGCCCTTCCAAAATATCTGCAAAAACAATTAAGAGAACCTCTTTAGTTGTTGATAGTCACCCAATGACTAAGCGATCTAAAGCCAATCCAACAACATCTTCTCAACGGAAAATAGCAGATTTTCCAATCACAAAGTCTTTTGGGTTACAACATTGCGTCAGTTTAAAGGAAGAAAGCAATATGAAGCCGATTCCAGATCGAAATGTTGGTAAATCTGGAGAAAAAATAGTCGATGAAATGGTCAGTAGCAACAAAATGCTAGTGAGCAATACCACAGAGAATTCTAGTAGAAAGGATAAAAAGAAGCACAATAATGGCACTCAGACCAAGATTTTTCAACTCTTTTTAAAGCAACCTTTACAGAAAACTACATCTCTTAGCCAGTCATTAAGTGAACCAAAGATTGATGCCTCAGCAAAGTCAACAGTTAATCCATCTACTTACACGAGTAATGGTGACTCTCATATAAATCGATCGCCAGAAATAATCGCCACTAATCCAATATTGCAAGTAGCCGACAGCAACGATTTGCGTGAAGTTAGTAGATCCGCGAATGATAGGGCCATGATGCTCAACGCAGTCACAGTAAATTTGACAGATGAAGGGGAAGGGAACAGTAGAACCAGTAAGGAAGTAATAGAATGTATTACGGTAGACCTAGAAAATCGCGATATTAAAGCAGATTCAGGAAAAGACGGCGAAACTGAAAGCATGGATGCTAATGTTGATAAGCTACCTAAACCTGGAAATACGAATAATAATGGCAAAGCTCAAAATAAACCTTTTGCTGGTCCAGTCGCAGATACGTTATGGACTGAGAAATATCGTCCTCGAAACCATTCAGAAATGATTGGTAATAAAAAAGTAGTAAACAAATTTTATAAATGGCTGAAAATTTGGAAAATTAAACTAAATGACTTTAACGTTAAAAGCGAAAAACATGGTAATAACTAATGATTTTTAACAATAGCTAATTATGGCAAGGTTAAATTTATAGCATTAAAATAAGAAACCTTGATGCCTAGGTAATTACTCGAAAAAGCAACCATCACGCGCTTGGGATAGCGAAGAAGATGATGATTTTCAGACTGAATCCTTGAGACAACATATAGATGAAATTTCCTACAATTACAATACTATGTTACTATCAGGACCTTCGGGAAGTGGAAAAACAGCTACCGTATATGCATGTGCTGAACAATTAGGAATGCAAGTATGAAGAAATTATGTGCTATCATCGTAATTTTATTATACTATACGACATTATTTTCTGGTACTAATATACATAACGAACATTATTTATCTAGGTTATTGAAGTTAATGCGTCTTTTAAGCGCTCTGGTAAACTTATTATGTCACAGCTTAGAGAAGCTACACAGTCGCATCAAGTAAACTTTACTCCGAACTTAAACGATAAAGTAGATAGTAAATCGGACCCTAAAAATCTTAAAAGTAATCCTGTTGTCGGAAAGAAAGTAAGCAAGAAAGATTCCAGCAGCAATCTAATAACTTCGAAACCTAAAACGCCCTCGTCTGAACTAAAGAAACTCAGTATGACAGTAATACTTTTTGAAGAGGTTTGAAAATTTCTGTTACATAACATACGATAATGGTACGCGTACAACAAAACAAGAATAGTAATTACTGTATGCGTATGATAATAATAAAATCATACATTTAAAACACGGTTTAGGTTGACCTTTTATTCGATATTGACGAAGGTTTTTGGTCCGCTGTAAATTCTTTAATGGAAAATACCAAAGTTCCAATCGTTTTAACATGCAGTGGTAATATTCAATGCAATTTTTGATTATTTGACTTTATGTTAACATCCGTTGACGTTACTTCGTCTTTTGCAGATACAGCGTTATTACACAATCTAAAACTTCCGTATGGTCATCTTATATATAACGCACCCTCGAATGTATGTCTCTATACTTCAATTAGTTCTTAATTGTATACATCAAACCTTATTTTATGATGTTCTATCGATAGAATTTAGTGGCTGTCAACATGCAAGTAATGTGTCTTGTTGAAGGAGCTGTAACCGATAAGAAGGATATCATCACAATTTACCGAGAATGTAAATTTGATATTCGACGTACTTTACTTGCGCTACAATTTTGGATTGAGCATCCATTACTTGACTATAAAACTGATATGATGGACAATGACAAAAACTCCAAAGTCAAATCTACAGACTGTCATAGTTTGGAAACTCTGGATAGCAATGTGAATAACCCGATAGATAGCACCAATACCACAGTTGATCCAGCTTCATTTCCGCATACTTTCCCTAAAAATATTGATAATTTGATTGAATGTCACCTTGGATTGGCTGAATTTAGAAAATTCTTCAATCATTTTCTTGACAATTGGAATAATACTAACGAAATATCGTCCCAGGGATGTTCGACCTGTTATACAACTACATGTATACAATCGCGAAATTTACATTTATCGTATTGTAACTGTTTACCTTTCATCGCTGCTTATTCTACTACCGCGTTATGTGCAGATCTAGATGCTATTAATGAAAATAAATCAACTGACGCTGATATAAGCGATTTACCAGTAACCAGAGAAGAATCTTCGACTCATAGCTCCTTACCATCTAAGGACTTTGAGAGAAAATCTTTAGCCATAATGACTGATTTTCTTGTAAATAATTCCTTCATGGATTCCGGCCTGCTGACTTCTTCGACTTGTAAAGATTTCGACGAGGAAATGAACGACATTAATAATTCCATTAGGGATAGCCTTGAATCTAGTTTTGAAATAAATGAAGGTGATGTGCTCGATTTATATAATGCACAAGTTAACTATGAAATCAGAGAAGCAATTGAATCAACTAGTATTGAAGCTTGCAGTATCAATCTTAAGACTGCCTTCGAAGACTCATATCGAAAAGGTATTACCATTGTTCGAATGTAATACTACTTGCTGTATTATCATTATTCAATACGAATACGATACACATTTCGAAATAAGTAAATACCTCTCTGACGAATGATACCATACAATAATCCAATAAAGCATTAATACAGTATTGCAAATTTTTAATTACTCTCTTGTATACTAGGCATCGATGCATGTAATCTGTCAAATTCTGAAAATTTTTATAGTAACGATTTGCGGCTATCTCCTGATTATGTGGAAAAATTAAGGTTAAATACCTTTGATAGTTTTACAATATTCTTCAAGTTTCTTATCTAACACAGTCCCCTTCGACTTTCTATTTAAAGGAATAGAACGATTTGGTGCGTGTACATGAGATTTCACCTACCTTTCTACCAAACTCTCAACTGTTAAATCGACGGGCTATTGCTATGGATTATTTGCCGTCATTACGTACTATTCTACAATCAGAAGATATTCGTAAAAAGACAAGCAAGAAAAGAAGGTATTTAATAAACTCTTTATGGATATCGTTAGATTTATGAGATACAAAAGTTTAATATTTTCGCATATTTTCTTTTATAGATTTTATCATTACTGCAAATATATATCCCTCGGTATCAATGAAGCTGGCATTAAACATTTACTAGATACATCTCTGTCTTCCCGATTTTCCAATATTGACTAAGCTGCGTGTTTTGATTTCACTGTTCGATAACCATAGGTAGACATATGGCGTTAAAATTTTTAAGGGCAGCGTTACTCAATCTACTAATTCGACATAACTAACTGAATTATTATTTAAAAATTTTTTATTCATTACTAATGTATTAAATAAATTCTAATAGCATGTTATTCTACATCAAAATAAGGTATGCAAAAATTGATCTAATCAATTCTTTGTGTATTCTTAACTCGATTGCATTTCTTCTCGTTTGATGCAATCATATCTTTTTTAAACTTTGTGCATATACGATATTCTAATAGCTATTACGTAAATGATTGTTGAATATTTAAATTATTATTGAAACAAATCTAGCTTCAAGATCAATTTCGTGATGTTCATGTCATGTGGTTTATATCATTAATATAGTGTGCAGTCAGTATTCTATATTAACTAAACTCAGGTGTACTGTATTATATGGAAGATACAATTGATATTATGATTATCGTAACAAGTCTTTTGACAAACTCTGTTTCCTATGAAATTTTCTATTGAGTAGATAATAACCTCTCCGGTAACCTTAACCGAAGAGTTCCTAGCTTTATAATAGCACGAAGAGATGTTATCAAGATTTAAAAGCATTTATTGCGATAACGAAAATGTTAACAAATAAAGATGTATGATTTATAATTATTTAACTTTTTATTGAGCCTTTGGAAAAATTCTATTATAATCATTATTCAATAAGAATATCTAAAATAATCTTGAACATTTCATAACCAAACTTGTAATTAGTACACATATAGATCCAATGTAAAGTGGTAAAATTTTAGTCAATTCATATATGGTACAGGACGCATCTACATTATAACAGCATTTAGAAAGCTTACAATTACATCGACGTCTAAGCCCTTACAACTTTCGTTTATTCATCTTAACTGGGAAAGAAATAGGCAACGACGATTTCGACTAGTAGATTATACTATCTAGGTAACGTAGTATAATTAGTAATTGTTCAGTAAAATCACAATATGTCAATCGACGCACCTAATATATTCGTTACCTTTCGTAAATTATCTAACAGTCTAATGACTTACAATGTTGATAATACTCACACTTGAAGACTGTTTCAAGTATTTATGTTAATAATTCGTGTACTTACACGATATAATTTCATATCGTAAAATAAATTCAAATCCAAATCTATTACATTAAGTAATAACTACATTAGATAAAGGTGAATTAAGAAGGCAACCAGTAGACGATTGTCTAATTGTACTGTACGTTCGACCACTTGCATTGGAATGTCTAGTTCAACTATAGTTGGACCAAAAAAATATCAATTTGGTTTGAATGCTTTGCACATAAATATAAAATGCTATTCGATGAACAAGAGTTAAAGTTATTATACTGAGTTATAAATGGAATAATTTATTTGTTTCATGTACAAAGTCAAGTATAAATAAAAAGTAGACACTATACACTTGCTAATAACTATAAAATTTTTTTAATATGATTCATTCTTATAATCCTATAAAACGTAAGATTCCAAAATTCTTCATGTTACAGAGATAGCTGGTCAAAATTATATAATTATAATTGCCATTCCAAGCTAAAACATCGATTATTGCTAAACCTACTATAAATATAGCGAAAATAAATTATTCTAAGGTAGTTATCATCTTTCTTATAAAATTTACAAAACTTCTAATAGCGTGTAAATATAAAAATATATTCGCACTAACAAAGTTAGATTAGATAGCATCAACTTTAATTTCGTAATTTTGGAAATTCAGGAAATAAGTCATCGTCATCTGAATCTGAATCACCACCTAAGTGCTTCCACCATGGCTCTTCTAATGCCTTTAAATCTGCTTGGACTTCCTCTTGTGCTTTTCGAACAATCGGTTGAGAATAACATGTAAATTTTTCTAAATCTTCAGGTTGAACTTCAGAAAGGCTTGGGGCCTCATTTAATAATTCAGTTTCTGTTTCAATTCTAGCAACTAAAGCATCCATTTCATATTGTTTACGCCGCCAATTGGGCAAAAACGACCAATAATGTGTCAATATATCTTCGATATCATATAGCATCTCTTCGATTTCTTCTTGACTTCTTTCGACTTCTGAATGCTGCTTTTTAAACTTTTCAACAATAGTCATCAATTCAGTTCGACGTTGATCATCTAAACCGGGTGGCATTAAAGATTCTTTGGCAGCGGCTTGAAGTTTTCTTGAGCGTAATCTATCAAGAAATTTCCTAGCGCAACGTTGAATAGTACGAGCGGCTCGCCACTGGCGCAAATTTTCTGATTCGATTTTAAATTTTCGTCTTGCAACCAATCCACGCCAAACTGATTGAATTTTCGTAGCTGCTAACATTTCAGATTTGGTAAAATATTCGGCCATCTTAGCAGCTGGTATAGCATTTAAAGCCTGCAATTGCCTCTCTTTCGATTTCAACATATCTTTCCTTTTTCTTATATCCCTTTCTCGCTTAGCTACTTCCACTTCTTTGTCTTGAATACGTTTAGCAATCTTATCTTGCACACGCTTACGAATTTTCTGTTGCAATTTTGTCATGGCTTGTTGTGCAGATTTCAACTTTTTTCGTTCTTTATAGCCCTTAAAGGCTGATTGTATGATAGTAGCAGCATGATTGATACGATATTCATGAGCACTTTTAGCACTACCACTATCTAAGATATAAATGAATTGCTTTAATGCATTGTCGAAACCTCTACCTATCCATCGATTTACTAATTGCTTGAGACCCTTGTAACGCTCATATAATGTTAAGGATATATTGGAATTATCTTCAATAATTGTCAATAATAAACGAGTAATTGTACTAGCAATGACGATCTCATTTGTTGTTGTAAGTTTATAAATTAATTCGTCCATAATATTGTTAATATCATCCTCTTGTAATTCTTTACATATTCCTGGACGAATCGATATAAAATTGGTTATAATTGAAATAATGGTGCTTGCGGTATCATTTTCGCCGGACATGAGTAAAGCGATATAACTCTTAGCTTGTAAAACAAACAATGCTAGCCACGAGTGAGCACTAACTAACCAGATCATTCCATCTAATACTATTCGAAATGCCCTAGTGACCTCTATACGAATCTCCATGGATTGTGCTTTGGATTGGTGAACATCTTTATGTACTATATTGGCTACTTTTAATAACACTTCAGCAGCATATAATACAGCTTGTTCGAATTGATTGGCTTGATCCTGATCTTGATCAGGTTGTAAAACAGAGCAGATATCGCAAACTAATTCCACAATCTTCGCCACTGAATTCCATTTCCCATCTACCTCCTTATAATCACTATTTAATAGCGTTGAAAAGCAAACATCCAGTAGACCAAGCTCAAATGCATCATGGCGTAATTTTTGCGCAGCGTTGCTAGGTGCATCATTCAGCTTTTGCTGCAACTCCAACAGTAGCTGGACGACCTCTTGATCGCCTGCATCGACAATATTGGCGGCAATGCGTAAAATGTTGGAATTATCAATCGTTTTGCTCGATTTTTCAGCCATTTTTCATGCTTTCATGCTTGATGATAGTTGCAATCTAATCAGTTACCTTTTAATTCTTGACTACGTTTTTTACGATAACTTTTACTTCTCCTCAAATTAAATTGATCCAATTCTCGCGCTGTTTGCCTTGAAACTTCCACTCGCCATTTCGATCCGTAGCTCTAAAGTCCACTTAATCGTCCTGCAACTTAATACTATAGTTCTCTCAGTGGTGTACACGTAATAGTACAGTACTAGACTATGGTAACTATAGAAACTGTAAAATTCAGTACTGTACTCTATTCTACTCCACTTGGTACGCTCTTTAATGAGTTAGTTAGTCACGTCTTATTACAATATGACCCTAACGAGGCAGTACCCTTATTACAGTATGGTAACTAAAACAAGTGGAGGATTAGCCAGGCCGGCCGGCGCTTTAGTCGCCAGTCGAGCCCATGGATAAAGACATCGGGTAAGAAAACGGAAATAATTCCATCACTGTACTGTAGGTAGTATAGAATGATTGAAATATATCCTATAACACGTTTGGGATCCATCTAAACGCCTACTGCTATCACCACTTCAAAAATGTAGCTATACTTAATGAAATGATTGCATGGCTAGCGCTAAATACAGGTTCAATGGGAGTGTACAGCTGTAATAACTTTAAAACGTGCCCGACGAGATATTGTACTTAGTTTGGGTAGTTTTCTAATACATTCCTATTTCCAGATGTTAAATTAGCACTCATCATGCTATGTAGTCCACGATTAGTTTACTCTACTGAGACTTCCCTACAAGCTTAAACATTCCTAAGGAGCTGATTCATTAAGGATTTGACTTTGAATCTGCACGATGAGCAATAATGTTTTGCGCATCAGTAGATTTAATATAGTAGATGTTAAGCGTTAATAGTATAATATAATCATAAATCCAGTGTAGCCAGGAACTAAATTAACCTTAGTTAAAGATATCATTAGTCTACAGAACACATAACCATCATAACAAAATAGACTACGCTAAAAAAAAACTACGCCTGTAAAGGTTGTGTTTAATCCAGGTATTGCTACTAAATTTCTCGATAGTCTCAGATCACAACTGAAACATAAAATCAAGCTATTAACGTTATTTAATAGAGGGATACTCGATAAATCCTTCTAGGAATAAATTGATCTTTTAATGAAGATTGACATAATTCATACTTTAGTTACCTAGCTCAGCCGAAGGACAATCTAACTTAAGTTTTTTTGGCTTGATGCTAGACAATTACGACCAAAGTAGTGTAGACGAAAAGCACAGTATGACTGTTGGTTACTAATTATACCCGTATTTATGACCAAGGTACTTCATTTATTAGCAATTTACTATATATCTACGGTAAAGTGCTGTCTTTAATACTGATATTACGTATTTTCAATAAAGGTGATTAGGTGAGCTTGTTTTAGTTCAGCGTTAATGTAGTAAAGCTAACATATACTAGCATATTTTGCTTATTCATTACATCTAAAAAATATAGAAACATACATGATTCAACAAACATTAATTAAAAAAATTACCTTTAATAAAATCACTCTAGCGAATCATGAAGAAACATCAAACATATCAGGTATTAATCGAGTAATTAAAACTTATAATTACTGTAAGCAAAATATAAAATATTAAACTTAGAGGTATGATGTTAAAACAAAATAAATTATCAAATGTTAACTTATAGTAAGAATATTTAATAATCTTTGGTAATCAAAAATATAGGCTGGTAAAAATATCCACTTAAGGATAATTTGTACACCAATTAATAATAAATCCTCTAGTCCACCATATCTCGCATTAATAATACTAAAAATAGAGAATCATCCATCTCCTTTTAATAGAACAAATTTGACTGTAAGCATAAAAACATGGCGTTTAAGATAAAACACGCAACGCCAATATTTTATTAAATTATTTGCAGAGGGCTCTCATGCAAGGATGTTTTAAATAAGCAGAGTATCTAAATTGCCAAAATACTTATTTTGCTTCAGCTTCAGTTTGTATTTTTTGCCATAAATTATACTGAGTTATCTCTTTCTTTGCTTTGTCCTGATTTCGTTTCGCGTAGAGCTTCCTGTAAGCACGCCGTATAAGTTGATAATATAAGTTAAAAATTAGTGCAAATGCTACTATGATGCTTTAAATAATATTATACCTATAAATGTAAAAAAATGATCGTCATAAATAATCAGTTTTACAATCATTGACATAAGTACTCGTAATGCGGCTGACACCGTAAAGTCTAGCAATATCATAGTACGTTTACTTATTGCTCAATAAAATGCCGTAATTATATCACTTAGATATTTATAGTTTAGTAATAACTCTAATTTTACACTTGCATATTCTAATCTAAGATATCTTAACCAAATCTTTGTTATCATTAGCAGTATATCATGATTCTTACTAAATACTAAAATTATCGATGCTAATTATATGGCTATTTGACTATTTATGCCCTCTTTCTACGTAAAGTATATTTACAAGATACCCAATACTAACAAATTATGATGAAAAATAATGAGTAGGGACCTAGCCTAGAAATGTACCGAGCATAACTTTTTTGAGTTTATAACATAAAAAACCGTACCTATCTTTCAGAATACGATTAATCAAATTTTCAACTGTAAAGGAACAGCCACTATCAACTATCTTAAGTTTTCCTTGACGTTTAGGTTCCTTCCAGATTTGAAATATTAAAATTATAATTCATCAGCTAACAATTGGGAATAATTGTTAAAAATAAAAGCCTCTATATCTACTTTCAATCAATACAAGCTATATAATACTGTATCGTTAAATACCTTATAAGGATCTTCAGTTCCGTTAATCTGCAGGATAACATAGACAAAATTACTAATACTTACCATATCAATTTTAACAGATACTCTTAAGAAAGAACTGTCAGTCATCCCGTTATAGTTTATCGTATTAACGTTTATAACACAGAATAAGAGTGATAAAAACTATAAGAGAACTTATTCTACTTTCACTTGACTAAAAATGACGTCATAACAATATAAACATATACTTACTTTAATAGAATTTGCTGCTTGACCACAGCAAACAAGATCAATCTACAATATTAGAAAAGCGGTTGAAAGTTAAGCCAGATAATATCAATTGATATAGTATGTGCTGTACTGTATAGATAATTAAATGATCAATAAAGGACATATTACTATCATTTCTAGATTTATTAGACGTAATAATCACTCCTTCCATTTAAAATACCTGAAATCTCTCAAGAAAATTACTTGTGATGTTATAGGGCGCATCAATAACGATGTTATCAACATACTATACATAACATAAATGTAGATAAATACAGCTTTAAAAATTGCAACACTCATAAAGTAAGTTCAGCTGAATTGATACAAATACCCTACTTTACAAGCTAATACACTCAATAGCCGCTCGTGTAATGTCATTATTGGAAAATTATGACCTTTATATCTTCGTATAGTCTAGATAAAATCAATAACGGATTATAAAATATCAAATACCAGTCAATACCTTCATATTTCACTTTACCTCATCCGAATATAGACCAACGATGATATAACTGCCATGCTTGCGAATTGATTCCAGAAAATTTACGTGCCCAATATCTAAAATTGAATAAATTATGGAAGATATTTCCTACGTATCCTTTTAAAGTATAGCATTTTAGTCGATTAAATACCACTGATCGCATAGTATCTAATAACTGTTAAAGTACTTTGAAAATATTTGATTTTTTCACTATGATTTGTATCTACAGTAGGAAGGATACGAAAGCAGTCGAAGGCTCCAGGAACGTAAATTATCTTGTCGGTAGACTATAAAAAAATTTAATGCGCAAGTATTAGTATGAACATACAATAAATTTGCTAATGGTACTTTGTCAAGTTATCACAATCGATTACATTTGCTTCTCGTAGGGAAGAAAAGAGTGCAATGATTTGTGATGTTGGGCAAGAACCCCCCATGGTCGTCCAAGGAGACTATAAAATTATTTAACGCACGTAAACCGTTGTTAATCTTACGCATCGTATTAAGATCCACATTAATATTAATCATTACTCACTTCTTTAATTTGGCTATTCTTATTGTAATCTTCTACAAATCTGGATGCTATTCTAGAATATTTAAAAGAATTTTTATTATTTTCTCTTTTTAATGTCCCATAAACGCGCTACCGTATAATAGAAACAATTTTATTGATCACATTGATTATATCACTAACCTTCCTATTAAATCAGTTGTGGAAACTCCAGGTGTACGTTTGCTAAACCTAATGAACAGCCAGAGCGAGAAAAATACCCATTTAACAAGCATATATATATTTCGTCATTATCATATATTTAAGTATCTTTTAAATGCATTTACGTGATGCTATAATTGGCAATAAAAGATCGCAACATACAATATTGTTCTATATCCGTATGGATTATCCAACTATTGGTTAAAAAAAGTTTTTATCTACTACACATTAAAGTCTCTTTTATTTTTATTCATATGTATTACCTATATCTACCAGCCGCCTTAATTTCTGCATAAGCATCAACTCCTTCGGCAGTTAAAGCAATGTCCTCTACACAGAGTGCACGTTGATCAGTTAGCTCAGAATATGCTCTCTTTATTAGGTAATGATAAAAATGCGCCTTATAATCTATGTCAAATCTTTATTACCTGAGTGAACACAGAAGTCACAACCAAATTTGTCCAGAGTTTTTACTGAGGTTGAATAGGGAGCATTTATTACCACCTTCAATAATCAAGGTCAATAAATGGTCAAAAATAAATTTGCACATAGAATACGTTAATCTATACTCCATATAGCGACTGAAACTAGCCTTCCTAACCTGATCTACCCATCTAACAGATCCTAAAAGCTTTGCTCTAATTAACATAAGAATAGACGAACATTAAAGCATAAATGCATATGCTAGATATTATATATAATTATTATATAAAAAACATCTTCATTTAATTAGACCTTTCATCTAAGGTCAGTACCGGTGGACCCTTGTTCTTCGCAATTTCTTCTACAGAGTAATACATTAAATTCGTAAACAAAGATATAGTTGAAATCATTCAGTTAATAATAAGTTATATAAACTTGGTAACGAGTAACGTAGTAGGAAAGAGGTAACCTATCGAATTATTGGAATGACAGTACAAATTAAAAACGATAAACTAAAGCCACAAATGATACTGTACGTTCCGTACATACCCTTATCATCAAATACTGTAAGATACCAATAAAATGGAGCACTGTACACAGGTACTCGCAGATGTAATCACTATGACTAGACATTCGATTTTTCTAATTCAAGGGTATTGTTCAAATTAAATGGATTAGGATTGCAATCGATAAAATTATCTAAGCATTCATGCATAACACATTTACTGATAATTATAAAAGGAAATTAGTAGATAGCTACAGCGTATAAAATTCCTTTAAAGTACAATCCTTCATAAAAATTACTCGCATGTATGTATTGCCCATTCCCACAGTTTAAAATTTATACTCCAAAAATTTTCATACCTTCTTAATAATCCATTGAAAACAAGCTATATGATCTTATAATTATAATCTAAGATTAGGGATTAGCTTACCGCTAGAATGAACACCAGCAATTAAAAAGCTCCCAAATGATTTCGCCTACCAATTAAAAACAATTTTATAAAGTCTAAGCAAACTAATTAAACAATACTTATAATCACAATTATTTACTCCCTACAGTTTATACCATAATAAACTAGTATGGACCGTAATTGCGGCATTACATCATTTTAAAATTTTTATTCATAGAAAGATACACAATTCCAATCATAGATGAACCTTAGCAGTAAAGATATCACTATCATACCTGACGTAAGACATTGGCGTGGCCGTAATGCATCATATCGAAACTATGAGAAAATAATAATGATGATTACAAAGATAACTTAGATCGTATACCACCTTGTATAACCACTCTATGTAAATAATGATAATCAATAATGTACTTAAAGTGCAAGACGTTTACATTTATAACTTAAACCACAGAATGTTTCAGCTTATAAAGCTGGCTCAATCATTTAAAAATGCTAGTTATCATAGTTAAGGTTCTATTGTATAAGTATGTACCGTAAAACGTATTCAACAATAGCTTGACTAGACAGACAGAAAAACTTTATCACTATTTTCGTTTAAGTCGCCATCTGATTACTTACACATACAGTAGAATCGACAAAAAGGAAGAGCCCACTGATGAATTATATCATCCCTCATAAAAACTATCGTTTATGCGATTGATATTGATAGATTACTTTCTACTCTACTCCTTCGATACAACAAATATTGATGATGTAGTACACGACTCGCACAGCAGGCTGCAGACACTATATGTGCTATTGATTACAACAATACTGTCCAAATTTCTTATAGCAATTCAATATTGCCGATATAAATTATTTTCTCTCATCAAGCAGAGACTCAAATTATCACCTCTGTTCAACGAAGGCGTATATTGTGCCGTAGATATACAGTACTAGACGTAAGACAGGAAGAAGTGGTTAATTTAGTCGAAATTGTTCGGATTAATTAGCTTCCAACTACATTAACCAATATCCATTTTTACACTGTGTAAATGAAGAGTGATGCTGATCAATCCCACCGTAAACACGACTGCGTAATGAATGTCATTCAAATGAATAAATTAACTTATCGTATATGAGCCGGTACCATGATTTGAGATCTAGTTACTAGTCTTTTCGTCAATTAACAATCCCTGCGTGAAAATAAGATAAATAAGTACTACAGTGTTACTCAACTTAGTGGCTTAACGAATTACTGTGCTATCATTATAACACCCTTTTTATTGTAACATCGGTTTAATATATACAGTACATATATATTATCTTATGTTACTGTCATGCTCGAATATGAGAAATTCAAGACTCCAACTAACTTTCTACTCTTTGTAGGATAAGAATCACTCAATGTGGTTCAATGTATCGTATTTACCCGTTCATGAAGTGAACATAAACACACTTAACAAGCAATAAGCGAATTGGGGTTATTTTGCTCTTAAATTTGAATTTTTCGCAGTGAATATTAATCCACTCAATCTACCACAATTACAGTACATTATAATTTACAGTATAGTGCACAGTCGACCAATAGACTGCTGTACTGTACAGTATAAACGCGCATACACACATCTGTTTCCTATACAATGTACTGTTCAGCTCAAGTATAAAAGGGTCATTACTGTCTACGGCTGGCCTACCCTTCACATCATCTACCTACAGTACTGTACTGTATTATTGTTATTGTCAAATTGTAGTGGACGATACAATTGATCGCACGCATCCTTTAATAATATAATACACTAATTAAAGCTGAATTTTAGCTAGACTTTGTACAAGTCAATAGCATCAAAAGAAAGCATCCACCTTGATTTTACTTCACTATCGTTAGTAGAGCAGCTTCTATGGACACTAAAGTATGATCTGTCTTGAACTCTTATTACTCTACCATAGTACAACTTAGCTCATCGTAGTAAAGTCAGTTGGGTCAGTTGTCGCTACCTTAATATACCGTACAGTATACTGTATATAGAAGTATTTGCATGGATTAACATTACCATCCGTCACACCAAATTCTTACGGCTTCTCCCTCAGTCTGAATGGTTGAAATGTCGTTGTAATCTATAACCACTGCCATGTCATCGATGAGTATATACCAAGTATTTTTAATGATACACTTTACAGCACAAATCTTTCCTTTTGTATTAAAGCAAGACGAACGCGTAGCTGCGTGAGAAGTTGATATTGACCAACTTCGTACACCTTGTAACCCCCAGTAACCCCAATCCACCGCCACGTCGACACTACAGATCTCTACTGTACGCTGTACAGTACTTTACTCTCATTACACTAATAATACTGTATAAAATGCTTTACTATGTACAAGTGTACATGAATAAATTGGTAGTATTTACAATGCCAATTTATTTGCACAGTTGTCGTCTAAATTACAGAGCGAGACGATTGGTCAAATACTTGTACAGAAGTTCCAGGTTATTGTTAGCAAATACAGCCTTGGCGCAGTATACAGTTACTACAAGGTAATGCTGTACTTACAGTACTGTATGTGTTGTGTCTAATTGCTATGTTATACAGTACGGTACAGTACTTGGCATGTCGGTACAGTACTGTAAAATGTATCAATAAGTACTGTAAAGACCGTCAATAAAGCGATGGGGATGGTGCCAGTAATAATAAATAACAATATTGTACTTCGGTCGAATAATATCAGTGTTAGCATAGCATAAATATCACGATATCACCCCATTCGAAGCCTACACCCACATGGGTGCCCTCATGACATGAGCCTCATTATTATGCTATAGATTGCCATCATTAGTATACTGTTGTAGTAGTATCGAAAAATTAGAGTTATTCTCCTTAGTCAAGGACTACAATAGAAGATTAAATAGTCCTTGAATTGGTAAACAAGCATACGAAATATCACCCAAGATCCAGATCATCCCACTGTTTCAAAGTACAGTAGATGATCAAATACAGTAAGTTAATACTGTACCAGTACTAAAGTAAAAATTAAATGAATTAATTAAAAAAATATCAGGTGTTAAGCTTAAGGTTGTAAGGATCTGTTGACGTAGAATTTGAGTTCAATTTAAAGCAAATCTCTTAGAAATATAAATCAGAGACTGACATCAGCATACTATATCATAAACTAAACTATAATCTACAGTAATAAGTAAGTACTGTAATATTTCTACAAGTTTACTGTACAGTTGTACTGTGCCGTCTGTACGCTCTGTCTGTGAAATTGGATTTGATCACTCTAGGATGGACAGACATTTTCGACCTCATCTCGTCAAAATATTGTGTCAAACACTTCATTATGACAGTGCTTCAGTATGCAGATGGTCAATTTTGAATTGACTCATATTCTCTAAATGAAGTAACTTTACGCTAAATCTTACTATTTTTTACTCAGTTCCGTTTGGAGACAGTTATATAAGATTGTCGATATTATTAGAATTAGTACCAGTGATTTCGAAAACAGACGCGGAAGATCCATACTAGGTAGCTATTTTTCGATATTCATGGAGTTATCTGGTAAGAAAGGTCCGTCTGTCTGAGGGAGTGATCAGTCCAGGTCTTTTTCTAATGGAGACTAGTCTAGAGTACAGTAGGTCAAGCTTCTGGTGCACCCGGGTGTTTCAATTTGACCCTGGAACTACAGTATATTACATTAGGGAATATACTGTATATAGTACTTAAGGTGTAAAACAAAGCTTTATTGGGCAGACATAAGGTACTTAGAATAATAAGACTGTCTTGACTCTTGCACTGTCGGCGACGTTTAGCTAGCCATTAAATCACATCATACTGTACTTGTATAATGTACTGTACTATGTACAGTACTGTACAGTACTGTACATATCGTGCAATATCACCTTTGGCTAAGCGACAGCACGGTTAATACTGTACTGTACAGTAGTTAGTTATTACATTAGCGTACATGATACTGTAATCGTGCACTGTAACACTGTACTGTACAGTATCCCGGTCGGCGTAGCGATACAGTACAGTACAGTACTGTATGTTAAAAACGTCCATTTCAGTACGGTACAGTACAGCACTGTACAGTACTGTAAAACCACGTGGCACGTGCAATCGTGCAGTCTGGCGACATCTCTACCATACCGATACTGAGTAGGTTACAGTACAGTATGTTAGCACTATTTTCTATAGTACTGTACAGTACAGTACTATACACTGTATGGCGTACAGTACTTACTGTAGAAAAACCTTTTTTCGCTTCGAACTCTGCTACTACCAAAATGACCAAAATTATGACGCTGTAGGTTAGAGGTCTTTGGATTGACCTTTGAAACAGATTCTAATGCCCGGTATTAATGAACGTTCGAAAGTTGTCGGATGAGTTTATATTGCAAATATCACCAAGCAGGCTGTCATTTCCCTTGTAAACAATGTTATACTCACATAGTTTACTTTAGTAAATAAAGAACTATTTTTTTAGCATATGACAATAATTGGCATGTACAATAATAACCCCGATTACTCAGATGCTCAGCGTAAATAGCTTAAACGATGATACATTATTCTAAGAGTCTGTACCTCAAATTTCACGCGATTATTCAAAGAGACTCTTAGAATAATGTATCATCGTTTAAGCTATTTACGCTGAGTATCTGAGTAATCGGGGTTATTATGGCTGGACCTAATGTACAATTGTACATACTGTACACAGCTTTTGCGCAGAAATGAGCTCATACCAAATAAGGTCCATTTCAAAAAATCAAAACAAATATCAATGCATGTGCATATAGTGCTTACAGTGAGACTGCAATAATAGGAGAGTATATCATATAGATAATATGCACTACATCAGACACTCAACTAGATCCTAGGAACTCCAATGTCAATGTACCTAGAATTGTGCAAGGTGTTTCTAATTTATTGGCGTATAAATCTACTCCAAATCGGCCAAGAACGATAATCAGGAACATACCAGATATCAGCTCAGATAAATTTTAAAGACCGACAAAAAAAATCATCATGCGTACTTATCCATGATGCAGTAGCTGCTTACATAAGGTGATACGGTCTTACAAAGTATTTAATGTTCAATTGCAGTAATTGGATAATTTCGACAAGCTAAGCTGCACCTGTTATTGATCAAAGTGATCACTATTTAAAAGATATAGTATGCGTTTAAAAGGTATGCCTGATATTATAATCTATCTATTTAACCGGATAAATACGTAACTACAGCATGAATGTCAGCAAAGACCGCTAAATAATTACGGAGGACTCAATGGGCTTAAAATGATCCATTTTTCTTATGTAATGTATGACTTGACAGCATAGATGAAATGTCATGAAATCAAACGACAGTTGGAAATCTTTTTAATATGATTTACAGAAAATCGTCAACTTCCTATTCCGTCACAAAAATAACGGCAACTTTCAGACGTTTATGCCACGCATCACTACCTGTATAGTATTTAAGAAAATTATCTCTGCATGTGGCATCCATTATCCATTTGCAGTACGGTACCCTGCCCGATTCAGTCTTTTGCAATACAGTAAGAAGGGGCACGTTGTAGTTAAACCTTTAATATAGAATTATCCCGCAATCTACATGTACGATGTATCCTACTGCAAAGTTATCAGTATCTTGGCAGCGTGTTTGTAACGATTGCACTTCACTTTGATATTTATTTGCTTCTATTTATTTATTTATTTATTTATTTATTTATTTATTTATTTATTTATTTATTTATTCATTTATTTGCATTATACCTCACTATTCAATACGCCTCATTTTTCTTGTCTATTGCATGAAATTAAAATATGTCCACGCTTTATTTCAGAATGCACGTTATATAAGCTGCAAACGCTAGTAACCTTTAAAATAAGGATTTAAAATCAAATGCTTGCAATCGAACTTATAACTTTCAGACTGTTATTTACAATTTCAACCACGACAAGTAAAGGTTTAGATACAATAGCCTAAAACTAGAAATAACAACCATAACTATTGTACTATAATGAATAAGTATTGAGAGAATTGATGTATGCGTACTTACAGGAAAGTAGCTGCATACACGGTTTAATATGCCGCTAGCACTATTCCTGTCTACTAATGTGCCAACAACTGTAATTTATAATACATTATATATTATTAATACAGATAGACTGATAAAAGCTATCAAGATTCATAACGCAGGTAACTACTATAAACATGCTTAATTGCAGGCTATTGCATTATAATAATAAAGATAGACAAAATAACATCAGACCGTGCCTGCTGTTGTTAATTAGGATATTACTATAAAGGTTCCTACATCCGCTTAGCCGGCACGTTGGCGTGCACTTATTTTCAACTTCACACATTATCAATAAGATTCTTTAATTAACCAATAACAATATCATATATAGCCATAGCTAATGTGTACAGTCAATTATTTTCATTCAGAAATACAGAGTAAATAAATAACATTAATTTACATTTGAAGTGCGGTATTACATTAAATAACACCTTCCGCATTCCTGCCGATAGATCATTAAGGAAAAGACGATTACCTACACGTCTTCGTAGCTTTCCTTATCACACGATATAGCTATATAAAATTAACCATCGCAACGATAAATTAACGTTCTAATCAAAATTTCATCAATGCTTTTACAGTATATTCTAGCTGAGAAATCTCTCAGTTCTATCTCTATATTTTCTTATATCGTCGAGTAAGATCGAGTGCAAATCGATTCAGCAAATATTTCTCCTGTACGAATTCATTAACGGTGGCCAAATCAATTTACTTACGTTTTCTACTAGTGCACATTGTAGCCACTATCTGTTATATCAATTTTTTATTACATAACTTTATGCTGTTGCATATATTTAAGTTAAACAGCAAATAAAGGCCAATTAACTTGCTTGTATATGTTGTATATCCGTTGTCAGCAGTTAATGTACGTACACCTCTACTGTAGTATATAGCGCCTCTCATATCTCACTTGTGAGCCAGTTATTGTTTACTAAAAGAAGATTTTCAATTCGGAATCCAAAAACAAGACTAGATAATTACCTTTAACACCATAGCTAAAAATTGCATATTTTATATTCATTTCACAGAACACATAAAATAACTCCAAATACAGTATTTTATCCTTTATAAACAACATGATTAAGCTAATACTGTCAAAATATAATGTACATTAAATAAATTTTTACTCGTAAATCTATATTTCATTACTACTAGAGCTAAGAAAACCTTCATTACATGCGTGTAGTAAATAGGACTATTTCGATCCTGACCTTTATAACATATCTTTGTGGTATTAATACGATATCATAGCTTTGTCAAGACCTTGATAATGCCAAGTTGGAATCCCTCGTTGTGTAGCCCTATCAGTATCATCAGTAATGCGGGTAAATTATTGAATAATTATGAGACTATTTATGATTTTAGTTACGATAATCCTCACTGTGATAGAACCCATAGGCTGAGTACGACAAGATCTAGGGCTGTGTGCCGAAATAATACGCTACATGTATACGGTAGCCTTCGTATGCCATCATTTATTCATGTACATCGTTAGCTGATGAAATTAGAATGCAGTATTTCCTTTTTATTAGCCGTCATTTTTATTAATTATTCCATCTCTGCAGACAATAATTATCGAGTGAGTTCCCATGTTCTGCAATTAAGACACGTATGATGTTATCTTAATGCAGAAGCAAACATCAGCACTGGATATTGTTATAGCCCTTAAATTAAACTACCTCCATCGCATTCATTTATTAACTATTATTTATTCTTAGGAAGTGGGTACAAAAGGTAAATAAACGGATGATTCATTATACCGCTAAATAGCATCCACCTTCAGTTTATTCTTTCTAGTACAGCTATCAAACATAATTTTCTGAGATAATATAGTGCAATATAATAATGACTACTTAAAAACAAAACTTGCATGTAATTCTTGTAATTGTAATAGCCTAATAATCAACCCGATATTGTGTAAGATTTAGTATCACTAAAGAATGTAGCGATGCCAATACGGTACTGAATTTGACACCAAGGTAGCAACTATTACTTTAGAAATTCAGTTCAGATGCTTTAGCTGGAGCTTAATGTCAGTGAATATCGTAATACTGTAGACAAATTGTTATGCTAATGCTTTCAATATCAGATGTAGCAAGTTAGCTATATATTGCGATTACTTGTAATACAATCTACCAATAAAGTAAAATTTAATCAGTTCATTCTCTTGGTCATCCTTACGATAATATTTAACAATTTAAGTTAACTAGTTGTAATGATGCGATTCTATCATGTCTCTAAAATTTGAATTTGTTGATAATAATAACGTTTTAATTAAAGTTTAACCAATTTATAAGACAAAAAAGAGCAGAAAACATATAACAATTAATGATAAATAATAACATAATTTCTATACGTAAATCTTTTCCTTTATGGAACTTAAGCTGAATAGAATGCTGCACTAATTCAACTGTATCTAGCGAAAATGATTTTATTTCACGTCAGAATGACGTAAATTAGAAAGGTGTAGGCCCGAAACAAAAAACAATTTGTAAACAGATTTGCATAAAATCAATAGGTAGCCAATTCGGTAAGGTACTTTAACGTTTTTATTTGTTTTTAAATAAATAGTATGCAAGTAAATCATTAGGTTTACTGCTTACGGCGGGCACGAACAAAACAACTCTTCCAGCTTGCGTGATACCATAGTACGAACTAATCCAGCTCCAAATGTGCTTTGTATCTTTACCGGCATGGTCAATAAACATTAACCTTTTTATCATACGAATGGAAAAATGCTATTTTAAAATAGAATAGTCCGAAACAATATAGAGATCAACGTTGTTACTACCTTATCAAATAATGAAATTGATTACATTAATGTAGTAACTTGCAGGATGCAATATTTTTAGCTTCGGGCCTCTTATAATTTAGCTGTAACCCGACAATACAGGAATGAAATCAAGAAATCATTGCACCAATCAATCAAATAATAACTGCTATAACATCTAGACTTTATAAGAAATTTTAATCATTCGCCGTACAATGGTAACCCTTTGAAATAATTAGTTTTAATTATCCTGTAAAATAAAACATTTATCATTCATTCAATTCTATTAGTAACTGCTACTAAATGATGCCCTTCTCGGAATGATTACATGAGCCGCGTATACGTATCTTTTTTACATGCACAATTGCACATCTCTTTCTTTCGCTCTTTATATAAAAAAGACCATTTACATGTACATGGTCATGTATTTATCGATATAAGGAGTTATCTACATAACCTAAAAATATAAATACAGATGAATGAATATGTATTATGCATATAAACGTGCATACTAACATATATAACCCATAGATAAACAATAACAGCCCTAAAAATGATAAACATTATTTTACTAAATTTGCATAAAATTCTTTCATTGGCAGTAAAACTGATACATAACTAGGAATAGGCGTCAACACTTGTATAATTAAGGGTCCTATTCTGTTGATTTCTAACAGAGTAAGATGCTATGGTAAAACATGCGTTACGGTACTCCATAGACCATTTGAATATAAGCAACACTTCTAAATATTAGCAGATCAGACCAAATAGCGCTATTACTCTATCCTATCATTGATTGCCGCATTAGTCAATAACAACCATGTAGATAGCTAATGCAACACTCCATTCAACGGTGGTTTGTACAAGACTTATATTTAGTAATGCTCGTTTATTATTGATAAAATAATAAAAGTTTTACAATGAAACGTAAGAATAGGCGACTCTCTTACTATCGTAACTTACTTTAACAATATCACCTATTCTATCGAGCAACTTCCATTGACATTAGATAATAAAATTTTACAATACAGCAGCAGAAATGAAATCATCGAAGCAAGTTATAATTTCCGTGTTTATCAACTTCGTCTATACAAGGTAATTGTTCGGTATTTAAAATTACGAGAAAGATCCATCTGTGAAGAAAAGCATTTCTATTAATAGTTATTAATAACTGTAGAAATTTACAATCGCATTTATTTACCAAGCAGAGCTGATTGCAGAGCTTTAAATTTCTGCGTTTATGAGTTAGAATATATTTTTCTTTCTAAAACTTGCAACAAGATTCATCCTTAAATATACAAATCGGGAAGACTTCAATCGTCGATACTATCAAGATCTTAACAGGACTCTTATCTGTAATCTAGAATATTAATTACAACTGGTATCAGACGACGTTCTTTACCTCTGTCTCATATGCGTGCTTCCATAGAAACACACGTACATGTATTGACTAACTGTAGTTGCGATGGTAGTGTTAACGTCTTATAACATTTAATATCCGTATTACGTGAGGAAAAACCCTATAAATACTCTTTTTGTGATAACTCGTTCCACTATTTATTTCTTTTAATATCATTTTCATATAAAGTTAAACAGTAGTAAGGATACTGTATATAAGCTCCCAGTTTATGTTAATATGCAGAAACGTTACTAAAGCAGAGGTTCCTAGCAATACAAATTCATAGAATAATTTCATTACAATATATATCCATAATAGTCATACCATTATGTTAAGCATATAGAAACGCACCATCTACATCTATATGTTTATACTGTATATCTTGTATATTTATATATAAAGCATACTACAAGTATTTAGATCATGTTATCTAGGAACAACGCAGTCATTGTTATTATGCATTGTGCAGCAACATGGAGAACTCTCATAGCATTACAACTACCATCGAGGGATTCCAAGCTTGCGAATTAGTAGCGACTTGTTATATCTTATTAGAGTTATTTCAGGAATATTTTAAGCACCATGTATCACCGATGGGAACTAATTTAATAGCTAGACGATTATTACAAGATTCGATTAAACTACAGCAACTATTACTTGATAACATAGAGGATGGTAGATTAGCTAATAACTTGAAGAGTTTGCTCCGTAATATGGCAGACCATTGCCGATTTTTGTATCAATGCTTTTATCCGTACAACCAAAAGGTTACAGAGATAGTTGATAAAATTTTGAAAATTTCCTTCTCAATAGCTGCTACTGTCGTTAGTAAGATATCTGCTGAAGAGGCTATAAAGCTTTATTCTTATATTAGCGAAATACCTACTATACACTTGTACAAGAATTCATCTTTACTTCCACCATTTATTTTTCGTGAATATAACAATATAGCGTCTAATTCAGCTTTATTACATATCAATAATGAAAATAACTGGAAATTTAGCGGTCAATTATCGGAACATGATCCGGCTACTCCAAATTATCAAGTTTCAAATAATGTACAAACCTCAAGTAGTTCTATCTCCACATCGATTAATTCTACTGATTCTATTAAAGCAAACGAAATTGTAATGATACCTACACTTTCTGATAGCCTACTTGCTATTCCATCTAATGCTGATAATGAAAGTAATAAAGCGTCATCATCATATTCTCGAAGAAAGCTAAATGGACATCCAAACAAGAAGAGAAATTTATCAAAGATAAAGCAACTCACGAATTTTAGTATCGATACCATACTACAAGGATCCAAGAATTGCCTACAATTACATTTTATTGACGAAGGTGATTATAATGCCTGCTCAACTAACATAAATAATGACAATGTAGCTTCGACTGTTATCGATAGTGCAGTTCAGGAAAGATCTAATATTTGTCAAAGGAAATGTTTAGAAAATGATTTATTGCATAATTTTAAAAGGCAAGAGGAAAATCTTCAAAATGATCAACCTATTTCACATTTACCACAAAATGTTAATTCTTCGAACGTCGAAGAAAATAAAAATAATGTACAGAAAATCGATGTCAATATTGAAGATAACTATCGCATAAATACGAAAACTATAAATATACCTCAAGAAGATGAAGCTAATTTATTGCATTATCGGTGTCAACGCTGCGATAAAACCTTCCAGCGAGCGTACAGTCTCAAAAGACATCAAAGAATTCATACAGGAGAGAAACCGTACACGTGTAATATCTGTCAAAAGTCATTTACGCAATCTTTCCATTTGAAAATCCATAAGCGTATTCACAATGGCGATTTACGATATACTTGTGATATATGCGGGAAAAAATTTATTCAAAACAATGATCTTAAGAAACATCGAAGAACTCATACAGGAGAAAAACCTTATCGTTGTAAAACTTGCTCAAAATGTTTTACGGATTCAAGTCAGCTTAGGAAACATGAACGTGTCCATTCCGGACATAAACCGTATTCTTGCGATCTTTGCGGTAAGTCATTTTCGCAATCAGGCACCCTAATGAAACATAAGAATATTCATAAAAAAATTTGTAATCATTAACTGCATTACAAAAAAAGTGAATAGTCGCAACCAGTTAGACACTACTTTTATCATTATACTTGAAAATTTAACTAAAAATGTGCGAAATTCTACCACTCTAGCGCTTGACTTGTAACCCTTATAAATGTCTAGTAAGGCCTTTAGTGTGAAGATAAAGTATATATATACATAAATCTGCATATCTAACCTGCATTAATGACATTAATTCTGTACCATACCATTAAAAGCCTTAACAGCCAAGGCTAAATGTACTTATATCTGCTTGCTATATTTATTTCATAATCAATATACGCGTACTAAATGATTCTTGTTCACCGCTGCAGACAATTTTCATCTTTTATTTAAACAATATTTAATACTAAATAAGTTATTCCAATAACCCTTTCTGAAATATGTCTAAATTGAATAGGCATAGTTAATTTTTTGGCGATTGTTATAAGAAATGCGTAACCGCGTAAATATTTCTTCGTATCTGATACCTTTAACAGTTTAAATATGAAGACTAATAAACAAAACGCGCATATTAAAATTCTATAGTTATAATACTGTTAATAAGTGACATCTAAGCGTATCTTAACAGATATATGTCGATAGAAGTAACGGTCGCAAAAGTAAACTTCTTCCCTAGCCCTTTCCTTCTATTGCTACGTAGTAATAACAATTGCCTATCGATGCACGTCGTAACGCACTTTTATTTTATGGCCATTTGCACTACTTCGGTTTTTTTCGTGCTATATTGAAGGAAAGTTAAAAATGAGGTTTTAATTACTATAGTAGTTAACCTCTAAAGCCTTGGGCTTTACTACTGAGGAGATGGTAACCTTAACGCCCATATTACCGCATAAAATAAATTTTGACATACGTATTTGTAGAAGCAATACTATCTGAATCAAAAAATTTGCACGGTTTTCTTACTCAATACTGTCCTAATATTGCAAGGTCTAGGAATGATATAACTGTAAACCGCTATATATATATATATAAACCGATATACAATAACTAATTTGATATGATAGAATTATTAAGTATGCTTCTTCATAAAGAACAAATTTAATCTAAGAAAGCCGTAGGTTGAGTACTCTTTAAACTCTATATAAGAGAATAAATTGAAAGTTCAACAATTATCATTGAAAAGATTCTATGCTTTTCTAATAATACCTAACTTCGATGAAAACTAAGTATATATATATATCACTTTCAGTTTATTAAAATCTATACCTACCGGTCTCTTTATTGTTTAAATCTTAAATCTGTCCATATACTTATTGTACTATACAGTACACTAAAGGAGAGCTGTCTAGACAATAGTATATGTACTGTACAGTACATACATTGTGGCTTTATAGATACTGAAACGGAATATCGCTTGAATGTTATAGTTACTAATCTATAAATGGGTTACTTTCACTGCTACACGCCAGTATCTATGTGGTCACAAATGGAGTGGATACATAGTTTTTTCAATAACGTATAAATATTTATTTGCAATGAATCTTAAAATTGCGTTGAGATCGTTATAAATTATCGAGGGTATGTAGTTTAGTAGTGCAACACTATATAGAAATTTGGCCTCTCGGTCAAACTGTGAGTAATTATGCTAATAAAAATTATTATTTAAGATTATTCGTATATCAAATTTTTAGATTTGATGTCTAATCGTCATGACGCTGATATAAAGGAAATTTGAAATATTAAAAATACTATATTCATAATGTATATGAATAATGTAATATGATAAATTAGTTCATGAAATAAAATATACTTCATTGACGGTTTTTGTGTTAGCAAACTGATATTTCTCATATGAATCAGTTGTTAAGCAATATTTCTTGAGGGTTTTTATCATAGTGAGTCTACCGCACTAAAGAAATGTTAGCAGAGCTGCATATACATTCGTGCTTCAAATTAGAATGTAGTATTTATTACTTTTTCAACAGTATATTATTAAATATAATTTAAGCATTTTAAATTACATCGTCATTACTATCTAAAGCAAAATCTTGCCTATTGGAGATAATAATTGATTTGGTTCTATGATCAGTAAACGTGAAAATATGTAACATTTATTATATTTTACTAGCATACAAACGGGAAATAGTACTCTGAATTCGGTAAATAAGGTCAGTGATCATCATTTCATTAAGAAGGAGGGGATTTTAACACTGAGTAACAAGGATATTATTAAAATGATTATTTTACCTGAATAGTAAATTTTTGTACTAAATAAACTACATTGGCCTGCACAGGGCATTAATTTAAGGCGAAATTGACATAAATAGGAAAGTAGATATATTTCAATTGTAATTCAGGAATAATTTCAAATAAAGAGTTTCTTAATGTCTTATATGTTTAAATACCTCTAACGCACATATAGCTACGAAAATAGCGGAATAAAAAATTCACGAATCAACACATGTGTACTTACAATTTTAAGTTTAAACTGATATGGAATATAAGGTGGCAATAGATAGCTGCTTTATGCATGTCCAGTACTAACTCTTAATATTGATATTTCTTTGGATTCATTACTAGACTAGAACTTGTTTATTTGAACATGTTTTAACATGGCAATGAAAAGCGAATCGATGAAATTCAATCCTAATATAGTATTTTTTTTTTTAATTTATTAATTAGCGATATTTTAATTTATTTTTGTGCCTTACTTTCTTGCTTGATTATCTTTGCTTCGCTGGTAAGAAGATATATAACTATACTGTTCGCGACTCTTACATTTTATCAAATAACAAAAATCTCACGTCATCATCGCTTTAAACTTTAGTTTTTTCTTACTTCTGCATTGTAAAGCAGATAATAAACCTTTCAATTACATGGTAGACATACTATAGCAATAAATATAACGTAACTCTAGGTTATGATAGGTACGTAATGCAGGCGCAAGCATGGCATTTAACTCATTTAAGAATTATGTACCAGTGCATTTATCTGATAGCATTCGACGATTGCAAATACCTTTATGAGCTCGGACACCGAATTAAATTTATCTGTGAGTGGGCACAATGCAAATGATTCAATCTTGTTGACTAGATTACAAATCGATGCATTTTATATAGTTATGTTCATTTACATTCTTGAAAAAGGAGGCTGCTCTAATGTTAGATTTCCCTTCAATCTTTATTCGAATGTTCCCTTTATGTATTCGTATTCATTTATCATTACATTAGTATCAATATGTTTTTATCTCTGTATAGCAGACAGCGTTCACTTACACCGAAAACTTTTCAGCCTAGTGCATCTGCTTTGACTCTTTCACATGTAGTTAACAAACTGTAGTTATCTTATTTTCGTTGTACATACGCATATTTATGTGCACATTGCAAATTTTGAATTAAGCTGTATTCAACAGCATAAATTATTGTATGCGTCTTGACTCAAGATGCCGCTGAAAACTCTATAATCAGATTATCCTTAACCATTATATATATATATATATGTTAACATAACATATATATAATTTTCAATACGACGCTGGGCATTTTTTCAATGATGTCGTATATTTCAATAAACGTCCTCGTATCATGTCCAAATTATCCAAATGTTATCCTCTGAATTATAGTTCATTAAGTTCTCTCGATCATAGTAAAAGTCTTTGATGATTAATAAGAATGTAAAATCTTCTTTAAAAGCTCTATTTATGGGTGTTTTACTTCATAAGATCTTATCTTTTAAGTCACAAATTGGGTCATTATGTATTCAGATTTGTCTAAATTGACAGCCTAAATATTTTCTCGATGTATCATAAACTTATGCGATAGATATATCAATTCAAAATGAATATAAAACATTTAGCAAGTGCTGCATCATGAGTACAAATAAGTGTTCTATTGATAATATTTATGGTTTTTCTTTGATGGATTCATCTAATAAATTTATAGCATATAACTGTTATGACGGTTTTTTTATTAGCATTTGCCATGGTAATGCATTATACAGTATCAGGCGCCTAGCTAGTCGATATCAGGAGATATGTATTTGCTTCCCTAAGTCACTAAACTATCAGCCAATATCAAAGATTTATAAAATGTAGTCCATAATTGATAGGTGTCAACTTCGAATCATTAGTGATAGTTATTAGTACCCTATTTGTAGCACTATACTGGCTAACATTAAGTTATACTATCTGTAGAGCGTGCAGAACAGCGACCAGTATTTACACATATAGGAAAGGGCACCAGTTGTGGCTAGTACATGGAAAGTATATAACGATAAAGCTATATAAAATACAGAGATGATATCTTGGTACACAATTCATAATTATCAGATGAAATATTTGATGTTGTCATCTTAATTTCATAAATGGGTGCAGCAGGTATATAAACTTATTGTTAACTTTGATCACTGACCACATCTTCATTATTACTACCAATATTCAAGACAAAGTTTCCTATACTTCTAATATCTGTAGTAATTACTGTATAAAACTATTTGCTCATTGCGTCACAATCACTTCTGGAATTTCAAAAATGAGTACTAGCATTATGAAGTCTGTATTACTTGCCAAAAACTACGATGCGACTTGATACACGATTCATAGGTTTTAAATATTTATGTTTATGTATTCCTAGATTAACAGTATACGAGTTTATATAATAAAAAATAGCCACTGAACAAATGCTTGAGTCTGGCTGATACTCTCTATTATTGATAACCCACAGTTAGATGTACAAGATTGACTAGTATCATATCAAGAGAAACATATAAGTCAAAATTATCATTTATAGTATCATCAGTACTGGCGCTAGTTAACTACTTGCGACTATAACAACTTATTACCCGCAACACCCAGTTAGATGTGTGAGATCAGCTAGACAGTATAAGAAGTGATAATATGTCATAATCCTCATTTGTAGTATCCATGGTAGGGTTAATTGATTTATTCTGATCACATTGCGCATCGATTTATACGTACTGTTTAACGCACATTAGCAGTAATTAAGTGTACGCGTATAATCATCGATGCCCTAATAAATGAATTTATGATGAATACTGCAACAATTGACGTTCCAATATTATCAAAATTAGCTTTCAATTTTTTCAGTGAGAGCGCCATAACAGCCAAATTACTACGGTCAATCAATCAATCGGTTACTGTTGAGGATAAGTTATCTGGAGAATTTATAATAACTAATTTATTATGTGTTAACTTGTATAATGGTCCAAAATTGACGTACAGTCCGTAATTATTGTCGAGATGTATTGAGAAATAGTAACTCTATGGTAATTGCTAATGCTGTTGATTGGCTTCTCTTGCAAGACTTGCTCATCGGTTTTAGTTACTATTTTGTAGCACTTGCCTGTAGAATTACGCCTTCATACGATTGACTAAAATATATCGTATAGTAAATTTGGCAGTCCACTATGGTGAACGTTATGGTATACTAGAAGTGTATATTGCATCTTATGTATGCGTATAATGAATGAAATTTTTCTCGATCGATTGAAGCGGACATTGCCGCTGCGAAAGCAACCTAGTAGTGCAGTAGATTCGCATGAATTTTATCCAATTATTCCAAAGGCAAAGTATAACGCTAATACTACACTGTCAAGCGAAATTATGATACAATAAAATTAGTCTTCAATAAATAAAATTAAATTAATTACTGCATTAATGTTTAAATACCCTATTTTGAGAGTGAGAAGAGTGTGACGCGCAGGATGGTGTCAGCGAGCTGAAACGTCAAAGCCATGAACACATTCAACTAGTACGTACTCGTTCATACAGAAACCGTTTACAGTAGATATCTACAGTACAGACTATAATACAGTACTGTACTGTGGAACACTGACGTTTCTTACTACGATATCTGGTACTGTACTGTACAGTAGGCCCAGCCATAATAACCCCGATTACTCAGATACTGTACAGTACAGTGTACACGTGTCAAGTACAGTATAGGGATATCTTCAAGCATTATACGATACCGGTACAGTACCAGTAGAGTAGAGTAACAGTTTACTACTGTAATAGGCCAGTGAGTGAGTGTACGTATTACACTCTCTACGACACTTCACTCAAGAGTAATTTGAGCAATCGAAAGCATGGCTGCATGCTGTAATGTACAGTACTGTACTGGGAGTCCATCAAGAATAATTTTCAAAATCAAATTTCCCAGCTGCATTGGCCAACTCGGTACTTGATTTGCTACTACTAAACAAATGTTACCTGCTGGTGAAGGTTTTACTATGTGTAATTGATCGAATTGTTGTTATGTACTGATTTACAGCAACGGCCTGCACATTTGTTCCACTGAACAGCGACTTTCAGTCCCGAATTTTTCTCTTATTTACTGTACTAAGAAACCTCTATGACTGTACCATGGACAGCTAGAAAGGACTACTTGAACAAGTCCATGTCCCGAATTTTTCTCTTATTTACTGTACTAAGAAACCTCTATAACTGTACCAATGACTGTAGTTTGTCTAGCAATGAAGTTAGCTACATTCAATCACCAAGGCCTAAATTGGGATCAAGTTGATCCTTGGGCTAACAATTCATTGAAGTTAACTTCCAACGCGATTCTAATCAAGTACCCATTTGATCAGCAAAATTGTTGCTTTCAGACGCCCATCAAACTTTCGACTGTGTCGTAGAAATGGAATAAATTTTTGGGAAAAAGTACTGTACTATACTGTATAACACTGTAATAGAGTCTGGTCCAACGGCATGCAGTCTCTTGGACAGCATTGTGTAATTTTTTCTTTAAAATCAAGATAAATAATCAAACAAACAACAATGATAATTAATAATATAAGCGGACTTTTTTTATTCAGAAATATCGGTAACTCAACACTATTCTTTTAGGTTAGTTAACCCCTTAACTTTATCTTTTTACCTTACTACGTATGTCATCGGTATGTGTAGTATCATGGACTACTAAATTTGTAGAGTGCTGTACACTAGTACCATCCATGGACTACTAAATTTCATGCCACATTCATGGAGGTAAATAAACAAGTACATAAAATTACAAATGGAGATTGCGAACTTCCAATCATACACTAATTAATGATTAATGTATATATGTATACGTTCTAGCAACTGCAGTCTACAGAGTCCTAGATACCGTATAGAGCTTAATTAAGTTTATTAATTCATCACTGGCAAAGTGAGCGGTGACATTTTGGAAAAGAACAGTCAGTCTACTTATTACATGATTACAGTATTACAGCGTACCGTACAGTTGGTCAGTGACTACTCCACTCAGTGTCCAGTGTACTGTACTGTATAGTACACTGAGTACAGTAATCTATGCTACGTAAACTACTGCACCGCACTGCTGCATTTGCGAAGCAAAATACAGTACTGTATAATAAATAGAAGTACAGTTGTGGTGAGGATCTTTAATCTTTTATTTTACCTTTACGGTTTCATCTCGCTCTCTTCACGACAAGAGTACTTTACTTGGTAAGAAAGTAATCGATCGGTCGAACAAAAGAATGGAGTATTTCATTTTTAAACAGTGGTTATCCAATATCCGTAACGCATTTTTACTTTCTACATTTCAAAGAAATCAGGCTAACAAAAAATATCCATCAAGCGCATAACATTGCTGCAGACCTGCTTGGCCCTCCTAGCGCTAAGAGCTCCCGTTGACCTAGTACTTTACCGAGCGCGAGACGGTAAACACTGAACACCGCCATGATTGGTTACTTAACTTTCACACATATGACAGTCCTCTTCATACGTAGTTTTTTTAACTCAAGGACTGCACCTAAAAAGGAATCCTCCTCTTTTTCTTTGACTACTGTAATCTCTTATTAAATCAATCAATCCCAAGATTGGACGGGTTTCAAGCCCAGCCCAGCCAGTTCCCTCCTACTGCTTATTCTAATTATTTACGAAAAAATCTCCCACATTTTCCGCAGCGATTCTGAGCTAGAGAGAATACAGTACTGTATGTCTCTGCAAGAGTCCTTGATAGAAGAATAGCATTACAGTACTGTAATAACATCCAGTTAGTTTGTACAGTACAGTACTGTACTGTACTGTACTGTATAGTACTGTACAGTACTGTACATGGACTCGAAGAAGACGTTCTTCTAGTACTGTACTGTACAGTACGGCAGTCATTACCCTAGGGAAATGTTTGGGTCAACAGGGACTCAATATTATACTGTAAAGAGTTATGGACTAGTACTGTACACTGTACAGTACAGTAGAAGACCACATACTGTACTGTAATGTCGGTACAGCTTTTTCTTATAGTGCAGTATAATGTCATACTGCACTGTCTGCACAGTACGTGGTACGAGCCAGGTACAGTAGGAGGCCATCACCAGTCGACTCGACTACTACAGTACTGTACTGTACACATTTTTCTTTTTACCTTTTTCCTTTTGTTTGACTACAGTATTGTACAATACGCGCATCGTTACGCAGTGTCTCGAGGGCGTGTACCTTTTAACCATCCCGTGACACTTCTTGGGCGTACAGTACAGTGTACAGAGTGTATTGTACTGTACAGTACAGTTTTCCTGAGTTATTGGCATTCTTATAGCAGGCGTTACTATTCTAGGTTACTTAATTTTTCTCCGTTCCTCTAGACATTCGTACGCAGGGATCATTTTCCCTTTTTCTCTCGGAGGTAAAGTGTTTTCGCATTCTTAGAGCCGATGAAAATCATTTTTCATCTGCTATATTTTGTCCAAAATTAACCAATTCCCTTTCTTGACAGGCGTTGTGGCACTAGAAGTAAATTTTTGGATAACTACACCACCCTGTAAAAGGTGTCCTGACAAATCCAGTCGTGCGAGTTGCGCGAAATTATAGTATACATTCAAATATTTTTTTTCTTGTATTTGATAAAATACGTATCCTTTCGATACTTTCAATACTTCTTGGAATATCCAGCCGGTAATCGACAATTGACAACGGTGCCGATATTTTTACAGGTATTTCAACATAGATTAAAGTTAAACTAGCTAGCTAACTTGATTAAAAAAAATAAATATTATAACTGGCCTTAACTCAGAAGAAAAGTAAGCACCAAAGCTTCTCTTGATGAAATCCTCACGATAACTTTCAACTTACGAGGAGTTGAGTACTTAGTAGTGTAAAAATATATACTTTGACGTAGTGATACACAACTAATATTCATCCATTATGTATCGTACTTTAGACGTATTTCTTACCTAAAATACCATTATGCAGTGTACGGTATTTTGACAAAAATTAAAAACTGACTTCTAAACAGTATAAAAAAAAAGATCTGAAAAAAAAAATAGAAACAAACTTCGACCAAAAACGCACTGTAGTACAGTACAGTAAAAAAACTAGTGCAATGCCTTAGCGTTGCGTACGGTACTGTGGGTACAGTACAGTATACTACAGTACATACTGAATATAGAGGTCTACTGTACATTTCGTAATTTTCATACTGTACAGTACACTGTAGTGGCAAAGATTTCTCATACTGTACAAGCAAGCCCGTAACAGCCCTGACTCACGGTACAGTACGTACGTTCAATCTGGAGATCAACGTGTGCGACCTACGACCTCACTACATTATTATACACAATACAATATAATGGGTAGATGGACACATGACCGACTACTCGTGAGAACACCCGTAGGCATCAACCACAGATCACTTTGATACATTTTACTGTACTGAGTAGATACAACATAAAGTATTACTGTACAGCGTACAGTACCGTACCATGCTGTCGATGAAACTTGAATATTCGAATCAAATTTTGCGCTTTTATAAACTATGATTTGAAATAGATTTACAGTTAGTAAAGTAGCTTGAAGGAAGCAAACTTTTTACACTTGACTGTCAAATAGAGCGCTAAATTACTCAAATAATACTACTACTGTATACCGAGGAATTGAATCTATGTATTCTATACTGTACCAAGAATATAGGGAACTTCAATATTTTTGCAGTTTAATCTGTAATATACGCGTATGTACAGTACATACGGTATACCATTCAATTAACATCTTGATGATCCCACTTTGTTTATACTGTATGTACCATAGGCTTATTTTTTATCACATTGTTTCTTAATTTCACTATTTCAAATATAAAAGATGTATATTTTAAAACATATTTTGTTTGTACTTACTGTAGATTCGATACTCGACACGTAAAAACAAAATAAGTACGCCTCTGAACATCAGCGATTCGTAAGAAACGAAACGATACAATCGTAACGGATTACAAATCGTCTGACTCACGACTTTGCCTTCCGTCCACTGGAACATATATCTTGCGTAATTTTATGTAATTAGCTAATAAACGAATCCAAGTTGGTAATAGAATCTATCCTTCTCTTTACTACATCGCCCATCGTGAAGCTTGACCTTTTTAAAAGTATTACCGTTGGTTCAAGATCAGTTCAAAAAGCTAAAACGAACGTCAAAGTGACAATCATTTATTATTACTTGCAGCTACTGGTAGATCTTTCAAAGGTAAAAGAGCCGACGCATATATCAAATCATTTTCATTGTAAGTAACTGTATGGGCACTTTATGAAATGGCAGGAAGTTACATGGGACCCACTTTTCTCAGCAATTATAATGCGGCAATCGGAGCTCTTCATGAGAACTCTCACTATCGAGATGGCTTGGAAAGCACCGGTAAACCCAATCACGTAGCGGTTAAATCAGATGCTAGTAAAGCAGTTAGTCCATTGCCATTTTCTGTCGATCGAATCCTTCATAATTTGGGTAGTGTTCACGATAAAACACTGATAAAATATCAAGGAGGTGGTAATCTTTGCCACCAATATCCTCAAAAGAATTTTGCCATCCAGCCGTTAATGAATACCTTTGGTGTTAATTTCAAGTTAGGTATGTCAGGATATTTTGGTTGTTTACCGTTTGACTACCTCTTTTGCAATCGAATGTACATGCCTGCGTCACCAGGTGCCATTATTGCCAATCCCGTGAACCCTGTTGAACATCATAAAGAAACTGCTTCGCCAGTTATCCAACCGGTGACTGCTACAAAAATTTCTGACAATGACAAGCCTGTAAACGACAAAACATGGTCAGACGATAGTATTACCAAACGCCTTGGTACCCGTAGTTCTGGTACTAATATTACTGGAACTCATTATTGTAAAATCTGCAATAAAGCTTTTGATCGTTATCACTGCCTAACTCGTCATATGAGGATTCATACTGGTGAAAGACCTTACAAGTGTGATATTTGCACAAAAGCTTTCACCCAACCTTATCATTTGACTATCCATAGAAGAATTCATACTGGAGATCTGAGACATAAATGTGATGTTTGCAACAAAAGATTCGTGCAAGCCAATGACCTGAAAAAGCATTATAGGATACACTCAGGTGAAAAGCCGTATTCATGTTCTGATTGCGGTAAACGATTTACAGACTCCAGTCAACTAAGAAAACATGAACGAATTCATTCCGGAGAGAAGCCGTATAAGTGTTTAGTGTGCGGTAAATCATTTACTCAGTCGGGAGCTTTAACTAAGCATAAAATAATACATAGAAATGCCACGAATTAGTACTACATTGCCAGTCTAATATTTTACTGAAACTTGATAATCTCTGACGGATTCTTATGTAATCATAGGGATTGCAATATTTCAATGAGACAAATTCTGGGTATTTCCTTGCAGTAGTTAACTGCAACTATAGTACTTGTTGACTATTACGTAACGTTTATTTACGAATTTTAGATTTTAAAGTCATCGCGCTCTGCGTGAGTTATGTTTCCCATAAAGTATTACCTAATAGCCAAGGCTATGTAATACAGGGAGTAAATTTCGAGTGAGTAATAAGTTTATCGGGCGTCCGGTGATAAATTATGGTGATACTCTCGCTTTAATAATATTGTCTTGAAGTTTTCTAGATATAGTAGCTAGTGCTTCAAGTTATGAAGCAATGGTATTGCAGACTTCATCTCAAGTAGTAACAACTTGATTAAAGTATTACTGCTAAAGAGTGTTTCTACACTTACTACCATGCGGTAAATGTTACTTTGTGACTTGTTTCTTATACGCGTATATCTAAATATTTGATATACTGTAGATGTTGTAGTTAGGGTTACCTAAATTTTTAAACTATCTTTCTTAAAGCATTAATAAAGTAGCTCTAATTCGTGATAAGCGATACTAAAATTACCTGGCAGGTGATTCAATTAAATACGCATGTACGTATGATCAATAACTAAGTTTCAAGGTATTTATGGCCATAAATTTTCAACGTAATCAATACAAAATTTTAGTTTTATCGAATGTAATAAATATTAAACACGAAATGAGTATCGATAGTACTGCACTTGAATTACTATTAGCTACATTAAAAGTTGAAAATAATAGATTCTTAGTATTGAATGTGGTTTATAATAGATTTACAAAGAGCGTTCTCTAATATTTATTGTTGTAGCTTTTATGCTATAGCTGGAATTTATAGAAGCACCTAGAACAGATGGTTCTTATAATTTGATAATGTAATGCCATTCAAGTACCGTAGAATATAAGCTTGTATAACTGATGTGGTGCATTATTATAGATTACGAAACCTATGGATAATCCATGGCACCACAGTCTCACAATATAATTCTCTATCTGGATTTAACTACTATAGGTTTACAAGTTCAGAAGCAGACAGTTTGTTACTACCATAAATAATTTAGTACTGCCTTAACTTTCATAACAGCTTCTAATAATAACAAGGGCTTGAAATGGCTAGGGATAAGAGTTGATAACTCAAAGCTTATTTCACTACAGTATCGTATTGTAAAAAAACTTGTGTGCTTTGTATGCAAAATTGTCATCTTTATTTCATAAGTTATCAGAAAACGAGGAAATCATCCTTAAAAGTAGATATCAAATGGTATTCCGGCGTCGAGATCAAATAGCTTATCAAATTGTACTTTACTCATCTTTGTGCCCTTAATTATTCCCCGTAACCCTTTGAAAATTGAATACTTTAATGAAATAGGTTTTAACACCATCATTTATTTAATCGATTTAACCTTACCTATAATCGTAGAAACAAGTTAAGATGTTCGCATACGAGTAAACGTGAAGAGTGGTTTCTCTTACCTCTTACATGGCTTACAAGTGAAATGACTAGTATTGTGATCATGTTACTATTACAACTACATAAATAGCGAATACCATATGATCACAGTTTTAAATAATTCACCCTAAGATTTCCAAAATAGATACTTGTATTGAACTATTACACTGAATTCTCTGATGTTACTAATTCTATATATTATTTGTTGTCATTTTCAACATGTTCTCAAATCTGAATTACTATTAATAGTTTTCAGCTCAAACAAATACAGTAAAATCGAATCAAGGATTCTAATTTAAATTCTTATACGAGTATTACAGTATATAAAACAGATAAGAACTAAGATTTTTATAAGACACCCCACCCCTACCACGTTCACTTACCGTAAAATGTTAAATTACATTTGAAATATGCGTATGCACACATTCCTATGGCAAAAGATATCTAGAATACATCTGTTGTAGAAGAAGATAGTGTAAAAGATATAGCGCAAGGATTGTGACGAGTTATTAGCTATTACAAAGAAATTTGATTTATAATGTATTTATTATAAAGAATGATATACTAAATTAGGTAATGAATAACTGTAGTGTAGTCTTCAAAATTAGCTTAAGACTAACGTTATGAGGTTGTGCGATAATATAGGACTTCAAATTGTACGTCAGATTCTAAAATTACGCAAGTTTACATTTGTAAATGATAACCATAATACTTATAATAGTAGCCCCCTCACAACGATACATAAACTAGGCTTTGAAACATTAATAGACACCTAAGTAATTTAGTATTGTGATAAAATTACGGATTAGATTCTAAATTTACTATGATACTTTAATTGAAAGCACTAGTTATTTATAGATCGTACAATAGTAAAATTTAGTTCTGATATTGCGGCTTAATTGTCAAAATGTGATGATATTACTAAAAATAGATCTGTAAGCACTGCATGTAAATCGCAAATTCTGATGTAATAAGTAGTTAGACAATTTTAGATTAAAAGTAGATAATAATTTATACTCTAATAGACGAATCAATTTACTAGTATGTAATAACGTAAGTTTACAAGTACTGTAAGTACAATTCTTGTTAAAATATTTTTAAACGCTTTTATCACCATAACTTATTGTAATTGAAGAAATAATACAATGCTACAAACTTTCGTTACTGCTGTTTAGAAATATATCGCATTATGTACAAGATGACGGAACTGTTAATATCTCTAGCTTGAATTGGCTAATACCAAGCTTTAATAGAATAGTAAATTATGGAAATACAACGTATCGTACGTATTTCTAGTAATATAACCAAAATGAAAATATCTGCTAAAAGATATATATGAGTATTGCTATTATCAAGAGTTTTATAAGGGGTATTACAAAGCCAGTTAAAATAGTACTACTTATTGTTACGTACGTTCCAATCCTAGAATCAATTACTATCTTGCTATTTACGAGATAAGGAATATCAGTTGAATATTGCTTGTATTACTATAGATTTATGAAGATATTTTAAATAGCCATAACGCAACGTTAGAGAAGGCAAGAAGCATCGCAACCACATTTCAGTATCAACTAGAAATAAATAAGTATATGTACAGTTATATATCATTAATATTGATAATATATATGTAATAATGGTATCTTATGATGTTAGTGACAGAATATGTACTTTTATGTCACTGTATAAATCCACCCTGATATTGATAATAGAACTTATCAATTAATTTCGCCTGACAGAAATAGATACGTAAACATGTACCGAAATATGATAGTAGTTATAATGATCTTTGTTATTGCAGAGAATATAAGATCAGTAACAACACTCAATTATATATGCGTACATCTGAAAATATTAAATGTTTAAAATGCTTTAAAGATACGGATAAAACCCAAGTGCCAATCAAAAAATAAATATCTAGTAGATGAAATTTTGGGCTATAGCATATATTCAGGCTTAAATAGAATCTGAAGTGAAAGCATGGTCCATGTAAGATATAGTGTTTTTCAATAAAGATTTTCGCTATATGGTATAACATAACCGAATAACTACAAAATTTTAAAGATACTAATATTAATAAGTGGATAAAATTTTGCCGATATTCAACAGATAATAGTGTCACTGTATCCGTTTGAGTACGAAGTTCAGTATATTTGCAAAATGCCTAGTCAGTTCGCAAACTGCAAAAATATCAAAACACATAAATCAGAGAAACTATCTTTATTCATGCAGTAATGTTACTAAAAAAACAGAGAATCTATATTTCTTTGATGATTATAATAATAATAAACTGATTTAGATAATCAATACATACAAGTATGTAACTTGCAATTACTGAAGTAATTGCCAAACATTTAGAGATACTATTATCAATTATATAGTTATTATTGAATTGATAATGTTCTGATTATGAAAATTATTATTCATTTTTACAAGTTCTCTGATTATAACATTTAGTTTTTGACTTAACGTTAGCCTTAAAGCATTTGTATCGGTTAATAATACAAGATGCATGGCATTTTGCAAACTGACTAGGCATTTCGCGAATTCACTGGATTTCGTAGTTGGATGGTGACATACGATAT